>NC_056725.1:479772990-480012990 GCF_019279795.1 Protopterus annectens | reverse complement strand
AGGTTCTAACCTTGATTTTGTGCAATGGAGCGACAGTGTCTAGGAGTTGTAGAAATGTTTTGTTGAAATATGCTACAGCCTGGTCAAGTGGGAGGGTTTTTAGGGGGGTCAAGTCACAGTTACAGAGTAAAGTACTGAGGACCTCAGGAGAAAATTTTTCTGTGTTTCTACTGGATTTGTAGTTAGTGGTTTTACATATGCTTGTTCTACTACGTATAAGGTATATTATGTTGTGGTCACTTAAGGAGTCTGGGAGACTGCCTGTGTGGGGATACAATGTGGGGGTTTTAGTTAGGACCCAGTCAAGGATGGATTCCCTTTTAGATTTTTTATCACATCTAGTTGGATTTTGGAGTAGCTGCTGGTAACCATGGAGATTTATTAGAATACTTGTTCCTCCTCTCCCCTCAGGGTGCTCTTCTAGTTGCTGTGTCAGTGCAAACCCAGATCCCTTCACTGCTCCTCCCACAGAATCCCAGACATAACCCTAATTCCATGTGGCTCCCTAACTTGTCAGAGTCAACACTTGCAGTGTTCATAAGATATGCCTGGAAAGCAAGGGATTCCATCAGGGACAAGAGGCAATGCACCAGGAGTTGTCATGTATGGAACAGTCTGTCAGCTATACATAGCCCCATCACCCCTACCATCATGCTTAGATATACAGTTCAGCTGAGGAGGAAATGAGGAGGATGGACCCACCCTGACCTTTTAGAGAAGCTCATCTCCCAGCCCTACCAGCCTGGCAAGCTCCCGTCTCTACCAGAATTCAGCAAGAACTCTGCCCAGCTTGTCCCCCCCCCACCCCACAGGATAGGCACACCCATCCTCCACCCCTACACCATTAAGCACACAAGACACTAATAAGATTCAGGGTGCCTGTACCATAGCTAGGACTGTTTCCATCTATACCAATGGCAAGACATGATGTAATCTTAACTTCAGAAAAAACAGTGTTCATTTGTCATCAGGCAATTTGATTTTGGGAGAGTTTCATCAACTGATCATAGCAGAATTCATAATCAATATGCATACCATGACTTACATGGTATATGCATAAACCTGAAATTCCCAACTGCCTTAGGTTTTGGTAAGCTGCATAAACTAAAGCAATTCAAAGCCTGTACTATACAGCTTGGAAGAGTGTAGTATAAAACCTTAAAAAACTGAAATGTACATAGCTGAAAGAGTAAATCATCTAAACTAAGCATTCTGACATGCTAGCAAACACAGCTAGGTTTCTAAATAATATACCTATCAGTGATACATGCAAGATGTCATCTGTACTGGTCCTGTTAGGTCATCTGAGTGGTACTTCTTGGAAAAAACATAAAGTCAGTTGGAATTGTGTGACTGGCCCCTACTAATACAAATAGAAAGTGACATGCAAGCATATCATTGCCTGTATGTCTGTGACACCAGAAGCAGCACTGATACAACAAAGTATTACACTAGTGCTCCAGAGAATCACAAGCTACAAATGGATCATTTTCAGAAATTCTGGAATTCTTGATAATGTTGGAAGAGATTTCCTGAATGTCTTACCACGTGAAGGAGAAGCAGAAAAATGTGCTATTTACCCATAATTTGAATGCAACACTTGTAAATGTCATCTCTAATAAAGACTGGTGTATGGCTCTGCCCAGACCTAGACAGGATTCAAGTTTCAGAAGATAAGCTAACTGGTGCACTTTCTGGGAAAAGAAACATAATGCACTTTTCATTCAACATCATACATTACTGTGAATATTCTTGCTAAGATATCATCCCTACATAATGTAGAGGAAAGTTTTATGAAATTCATCTGCATCATTTACATTATTTAGTGCAGATCTGGATGGAACTGCCCAGCTGTTTGGTGTAGAAGGATAAAACTCAGATAGTGCCCCGGATGCTAAAAACCAGGTAGAGTGTTGAACAGAGGGACTAGCACAGAAGCATAGCCTAGAGATGTGATTGGCTGCTTCACCATATGAAGTCGAGGCTTGCAGGTTCATAGTTAAGTACAGTGCTAGCTGCCCTGGTAAATCATGTACAGCGTAGATCATTTTCCCTTAATGAGAATCAAATGATGCACCTCTTGAATATGAGCTAAACACCTTAACCATTATGCCAACCCCCAACAGTAGCAAAGTTGCAGCCAATAACCTGGATGACAGAGTGGCCTACCATTGCCATGATGATAGGCCTCATTAGCATGTAGGTGCATGTATTTACATGCACAGGGAGGGTACTGTAGGTCCCATCAACCACCAGGTAGAGTTGGGGTCAAAGACAGAAAGAGCCTCACTGCTTGGACAAAACATCTCTTTTGTTGCATGGATGATGACCTGCTCTGATCAGCTATCCCCTCCATGCCAGAGACTGCTTGATATCTGGGAATGAATGAGTCTGAAATCAGTAGGGAGGAGGATGACAGCTGACAGACATGGAGAGAAAAAGAAACACCTGGGTGAAAACTTTGGACGTGATTAATGGTTTATGGGAGGTGGCATAGGCAACATCAAAGAGACAGAATCACATTACTCATACAAATTTTAAACTGGAGCATCCTGGCAGGTCCAGTGACTCTTTTCAAGGCAGGTCTGTTGCATAGACACTAGGAAACAGCCATACTCTTCAGTGACAACTGCAACACACTGTTTAAGATCCACCTGAACTCCCACCATGACATCTCATTAGGACAGCATTTCCAGCTGCATGACTTCCACCCCCTAGCTGCACTGTAGTATTTATACATAAGCCTAATGGGCTAGTGTTGGAAAGAACCTGCCACCCTTCAGATTTTGGGCAACAAAGATGAGTGGACAAAGTACTGTGCAACATAAATTATGCAGATGTGGGAATGGGTCTTTAACTAAACTGTTCACTGAGCTTAAGAAATCTTCCTAAAAGACAATGTTGTAAATTAGAGCTTTCATAGGAACTATGAGCGCACATAAAATGAAACTTCAAAGAAACTTAAACATCTCATAGCGCAAGAGATGCTTGTAAATGCTCTGCTTCAGGTCACACAACCTAGTCTCCCTAATCTCCAACATGTACTGCCTATCATTTTTGCTATAATATCTCTTCTCTAACTCCTAAATAATGCTACTGTAACTGATGTAAATATTGTACATAGCAGTTTCTGTTGACTACCTTCTTATATCATTTTTTTCTATTGTATATTATACCTTTATTTTTAGTGTGCTCTTTTATTGTACAAATGATTTCTATCTTTTCCACGTGATGTTTCTTCACATTCTAGGCTAAGACTGAAATTGGTCCAGTGGGATCAGTGCTCTCTCTAGTTATTAAACTGTATGTATGAATGAATGAATGAATGAATGAATGAATGAATATAGTTTGTGCATACCTCTCAACTTCCTAGAATGAAAACTCATAACACTGGTCTTTAAAGGTTATAGCAGAGGGTCACAAAGAAAAAATTGTTAGTTTTAACAATAAAAGATCTTTATATACTAGACCTTATATAGTTAGTGGTAGGGGATTTTTATATAGGCTTAGTTTATTTATTTAGTAAAGAATGTACCACTCACAGGTCAGAGCACCAGCAGAATTAGGAAGAGCAAGGGTAAATCTGAGGGCCAAAATCATACAGCTATGCCTAAATCATAGCAGTTGAGTGCTTTCAGTTTATGTAATCAATACCCTCTGAAACAAAACACACGGAAGCACACCAGATCAAAGAGAAATGAATCACACACTTTGAGTGATGTTGAAGATGAGCACCATACAACCAAACCCCCTGTACACTTTAACTATCATAAACCACCCTGGGGTTGCATAAATGTGGAGTGAGTTGAAACATTTCCTTTAATACTGTTTGTTCATTCAGGCATACTTAAGTGGATTTTACTTAAATGGGCATCAACTTCACAAACAAAAATGTATGCAAGCTCCTAAAAAATGTTAAGTAATGCCGTGACTAATCATAACAAAAGTTTATCAGACTTTGGTCTGTTATACAAATACATAGACATGGATCCATTACTGCAGTGGTGGTGCTGCGGTAACGTTGTTGCCTCACAGTAAGATGTTGTCCTGTTCGATTCTCAGCTAGAGCATCTTCTATGTGGAGACATGCGTGAATGGGCATCCCTTCGTTGAAGGTTGTGCATCAGGGCTGGCAACTCGGCATGTAAAAATCTACTGCCAATCATTAGAGGACTGGAGTTCCACTGTGGTGACCCCTAATAGGGAAAAGCCGAAAGACACAACAACAACAATAGACATGGATCCATTGTCTATGACACCTATGTAAAAGCCAAACTGTCCCTCTCCTGAAAAGGTGGAAAACTGAGAATTGCATCCCATTACTAAGCAGAACATAAGGTAAAAAGATAATTGTGCTCATTTGATATCACAAGCTGAACAAAGGTCATACTTTTGCTCTGACAAAAGAAATCCAACCTGTAGGTTGGCCATAAGGACAAAGTTAGCTAAGCTCTACTTCCAACTGGTTTACTACTTCATTTTAGGAATATAAGATGAGTTGAAGTGATGTAGGAAAGTAATACTTTCAGAGAAAGGGTGCTAAAAAGTATAAGGTTAAATTCTATTATGGTAAGATTATACACAAAATATTTATGAATCTAATTGTGCTTGCTTTTTAGTCTATATCTCCCTCTAGCACCAGAAAGTAAATCATCCTATGATGATAATCCTTTATTTGTGAAGCCTCAATCATAGCAGGATGTTTACTTGTACTGGTGTTGATAATGCCCAGTTCCCTCTATATTTTGAAGAAATGCAGCTCAAGCCATACATGGTAAAGGGGACATTAGGTTCCTGACTGATCCCTAGCTTTTTATTTTTAGTTTAAACATTTGCTCACCAGGTAATCCCACTGGGCACAAGTGTCTCTTTTTAGGGATGACCCAGAAGCACTGTGTTGTCAAATGACTTGCTGAGAGCCACACAGTAGGTAAATGGAGTGGAAAGACTCACACGCTGTACCCTTGACTAAAGGAAACAGCTTATTAACAGTTCAGAACTTTAATCCTCTGAGTATATGAGACTCTAAAACAGGACATTTAGGTCAATAATAGTTACTCCTAGCCTGTACAAAGGTTGTTAAGGCAGAGTCTGACATTCTCCAGAAGTACTGAGTAACATATTTAGTCCCTTAAGTGCAGATGTATAAGCAATGTTCAGTGCCATGTTTCAGTTAAAACAGCAGCAGATAATACGGGGAAAAATAGCAAAACCTAAACTGACCCACATTGCATGGACAAGAAGTCAAACTACTCTAAAAACGTAGCCTTAAGTAAAACAATTTGATAAACAGGAATTTTGACTTTTACACCTATCCCTCATTTTCAACTATGTGGCCATCTACAGACTTCACAGAATTGTGAACATATTCAGTTTTACAGCTGTGCACCTGAACAATGCATACCTCTGGCACCAGTGTAGTCATCCATGTTATCATGAGCAAGTAATACACACCTGTCCAACAAGGCTTTAAAAATTAAATGATATGTATGAGAGCACAGTGGTACAGGGCCTAGTATTGCTATCTCACAGCTCTTGTTATCTCATTCAGTTCATGGTCACGTGCCCTCTGTGCAAGTTTGATTCTCTCCTTTCCTCCAACATCCAAAAGATATGCTATAGGTGAACGTTTGCTCATCCAAAATGCCACAGGCGTGCAAGCTGCCTGTAAGTCTGTGTGTGTGTGTGTGTGTGTGTGTGTGTGTGTGTGTGTGTGTGTGTGTGTGTGTGTGTGTGTGTGTGTGTGCGCGTGTGTTTTTTGAATAGGCTGTGCCTCCCCATGACACTCAGTTGGATAAAGTGGGTGCAGGTGAATGAAAGAATGAATGAATGAATGATTGAATGAATGAATGAATGAATGAATGAATGAATGAATGAATGAGTGATCTCCAACTTGCAGAAGAGTTAAATGCTGTACTCATAAGACACTGCTACATTTGAGAATGTGTCCGCTCATTTTTCAAGATGTACATTTATAACACCAATATGTATTATGACAGTAACCTATATGAGTATGATCTCTCTCATTTCTACATCATGTCTGTATCCTGTTTTATATCTGGGCTGTGGCTGAAAAGTGTCAAAATGAATCAATATGCCCATCTGCATACAAACAAACAGTAAGGGAATAAACAAACTGGTCAAATAAAACAAACAGTAAAGTAAATGTAGAAGTTATAACAGCTGAACAGATTACACCACACTTCTTTTACTGAAGTGACAGTACTGCATATTACTTACCTGTATTAACTAGACATTTGCTGTCTGTTCTCTGTTAGAGTTGCCACCTTTTCAAATGCCCAAAGAGGGACATTTTTTGTAGAAACGTCAGATTTTGCAGGGCAAAACTTACCGACAGCCAGTACAAAGGACAGAACTTCACTTTTTTCCAAAATAAAAGCTTATTCCTGTAGCATTTGAGTTGCTTATTCTGTTTCTTATAACATTTAGGTGTTTCAAATAGAACATAACTGTTTTATGCAACTATTATAGAAAATATAGGAGACATTTTTGTCCTAAAATCTCAGGACATTTACCATTTTTTCAAATTTTTTGCAGGACACAACTGCTCAACGAGGGACTGTCCCACACAAAGTGGGACAAGTGGTAATCCTGTTCTCTGTTAACCTGGTTAGTTTTGTTAGTTTCATTTCCAGAAAGCATATAGAAATTCTATGTGCATAAGAAGGCCTACACCAAATTTCACAAAAGCAGAGATTTTAGAAATCTGGTCAGTGCCAAAGAAGTAAGAATGAAGGTTGAGAAAACCAAACATAAACCTGCAGAACTAGGCTTATTCACAGCCTGAATTAGGACATAACAGTAGTAAATATATTTGTGGAAGGTTTTTTTTTTTTTGTTATACCATAAAGTGTGATCATTTCCCTAATACCATTCATTGTTTTCTTCATAAGCCAGTGTTTATAACACAATACAGATGCTAAATCACAGTATCTTCTAAACAGTTCTAATCAAAATATCCTATGAAAAACAAATATATTGTTAATTACAGTGATAATTAAAAGGTTTGTACACACATGGTCAGTAACTAGTGACTTATTACATTCTAACTTACAATACTGTCTTCAAATCAGTCCCAAACTTATAGTTTTTGCAATCACAACCAAGTTACGTATCATTTCATGAAAAGGACTTATTTATTCTTTAGAATGCAATGGGATATATACTCTGCATGCATCAAACTTCCATTGCTTAGAATTTGAAACACTGTGCTCTGTAATATCACCAGTAGGGGGAGCCTTGGGATAAGCAAAGCAAACAAATCCATTGACTGTGATTCATGCTGCCAGCAGGTAAGGTAAACTCTATTACATTATCACACAGAAAGGTCTTGCTCTTGCATATTTCCACATTTACTCTCTCACTCTCTCTCTCTTTCATATTATGCTGGCATTTAGTGTCTGACAAAAAAGTGACATTCAAGAAGAAATTCTGTACCAAAATTATAATGAATATCCAGACTTTACACAGTGATGTTAAGATGTGCCAATACCAGTACAGTCTTTTTCTAGTACAGTAATGAACCTAGCAAATGAGAAAAAATACCCACCTTATGAATAACAGTGGTCATTTTTAACCTTTCTCTAATTTATGTTTTCAGTTAGAAAGAAAGGCTAAGGCTTCCTTAAAAATCAGATTTAGGAAAAATATTCACTTGCTGCACTCAAAGTGAAGTCATAGAAAGCATAATACTAAATATATGAAAACAAATAAAAAATATATTTATAGTAACACTCTTATTATTGCTTTCCTGTTCTGTTTGGCTGCATTATGCTAAGTATGTCAAAATGAGCAAAATAAAAATCACACAAACAATTGACAAACTATGTTAAAGTTCAGACTATGGGGAAAGACAAGCTCCCCTTAGGAAAATGCAGTACAACAGTATGAAATTAGAAGTGTTTTCCAAAAACACTCAAATACCTAATTACATCAAAGAATGACTCAAATTTTACAATGGGCATCTTTACATTAAAAAGAGGTTGTTATATCTAAGAAAGTAAGTATATGAAAATGCAGAATTAAACCATGATCAGAATAATATTAAATAAATGACTTTTGTGTTTATGATAAGGTATACAATGATGCAGTTTTGGCCGCACTATTAAGTAAAAGATTATGAAATGTCATGGCTGCATAGTATTAAATCTTTTGCTAATCTGGTCCCAAAGTTATGCGTAAATGCTGCAGAATATAAAAGGTTCCAGGTGTTACTCCATATTTAAAAGTTATGTACAAATATGTGTTTCTACTCTCTTTGTTAAAGTTCTTTTCTTTTCCCTTCTCTCCTTAGGTCACACTATGTCTAAGTAGCAAGCTCTCTGCTTCACAGCCCCTGGCTTTGGACTTTAGTCTAAACATCTGACCACTGCATGGCGTTTTGCATAGTTGTTTCCTTGCCTATGTTCTTTTTTTTGTCCTCTCAGGTACTTCAATTTCCTCCCACTCCCTATAAATTTGATATTAAAGTGGCTACACTAAAATATTCATATGTTTTGTACTTACCCTTTTGGCCATTGTTGTGATTGAAAAGGGTCAGAGAAGGACCAGTTCACATGCCCAATTGGCAAATAAATAAATTAAACTTAAAAATTACTCTGCCTGGAATTTTACATGTAAATATGTAAATAAAAAAATAGTTCACAAATGAGGTTGCATTAATGGCTAAGAAATATAAGGAAACACAGAAAAGGAAGAAAATACTAACTAAATGAGAAAGAAGTGGAAATGCAGCCATAAAATCAAATGCCTGAAATGGGAAAGGCTAAACAGTTCAGTCAAGGGGTTAGACCTTTATGAATATTTAAAGGAACAAAAGTAAAACAAAAGGGATGAAAAGAAAGTTCAACTAAAAGACTATGGGGCAGCTAAGATAGTTAAAAGTTAGGACTGTGACGACATCTAGTCATTAGAAATACCAAGGATGTGTGACTGTGTGTGTGTGTGTGTGTGTGTGTGTGTGTGTGTGTGTGTGTGTGTGTGTGTGTGTGTGTGTGTGTGTGTGTGTGTTGAGGGATAATCCTTGTACTTTAACATGGGAAGGATCCTAAAATATGAGGGATATACAAGCCACTCTGTCCCAAAATAAGTCACCACAAAACAGCAGTCTAGATAAGTTCTACAGGATGAGTGGTCACAGTCCTTGTAGTGTAAGTCCTGAGAACAAATTTGGTAATGACACTAATTAACCCTTTTCAACAAATTGTGGAAAGCAAATAATGTTCCCATCACTAGAAGAAGATATATGTGATCCCTTTTTTCAAAGGTGAGAACAGGACTGAGTCAGGAAACTATCTGCTGATGACCTTGAGCTGAGCTATAGTGCAGATTATGGAAATCACTTCTGAATGGGAGATATTCAAATGTCTGGAAGCCACCAAACACCAGATCTAATGCAACACGGACTTCTACAGTAAGCTACTTATGTGAAATAAATCTAACAAAGATTTTCAACTGGTTACCAATACTTTAGATCAGAAAGTAGCCATATGCATGACTTGGACTTCAGCACAACACCTGATAAAAGATTTGACAAGACTAACAGGATGGTGAAAAGCACGGCAGCTTAATTTCATTAAAGAAATTCAAAACAACTCAAGGAAATGGAAACACAGAACTGGACTATAATATTATAAGGAAAGGAAAATGACACAATATAAAGGAGAGAAACATGAGTAGTTATATAAGGTAACCTAAAGGAAAGCACAAAAGACTGGAAGTGTCAGAAATGAAAGCAAATTTTATAGAAAACAGAACGTTATTAGTATCCATTTTATTCTAACTGGTTTTAAGACAAAACTTGGAGATGGGGCTTCTAGACACATCAGTAGAATAAGAGAAATCAGATAAAGGCAGTTCAAAGAGGAGAAACAAAAACAAGTCATGGTTTCTCTCCAAGCATTATAAAGATTTATTTATCTTTCCCTCAAAATTAGATGATGTGTATTAATTCCCTGACTGATTAACTTGATGCCATACGTACATGACTCAATTTAAACTAAACACTGCAAACACTGAAGATATTGCAGTTCTTGCAACCCTGAGAGATTATTTGTCTCTCCCACTGTCAAGGTATATATAGTATGGAGGAGGTAAGCTTGAATTTTCTCAAAAGGTGGGCAACCTGGGAAATACTGCCAATGCACAACTGACATTTCATGACTAGGTGTCAGTTGTTGTGAAGTCTTTTTACTTCCATCTGAAGAATCCAGGATTAAATGCATTATATCTCAATGGGATCTGTTATTTTTGTTCATGCAATTGTCTCTTCCAGTTTGGGCTACTGTAATACCCTAAACCTCGGACTATTTAACACTGAGCTGGAGCATTTACAAATGGTGCAGAATTCATCAGGAAGGCTCTGACTGGTATGTCACATTACAGTCATATTATGTCAATTCTCTACAGCCTTCATTGGCTTCCAGTCCATTATATGTTGGTTTTCAAACCTGGTGTTAGTATATCTCTACATTCATGACTTGGATCCCTGCTACCCAAAGGAGCTTATTGAACCCTACTGCCTTGCATGGGTTTTTCTTTCATCTTCTCAGGGTCTGCTGGTGTTTGCTCAGGTGAAACTAGAAATTGCTGTTTTCTACTCATTTCATTATCAGGCCCCTTACCTGTGGAACCCGCTGCCTTAGTCGCTTAGGGAGTGCCCCACACTTTCTGGCTTTAGGCAGGAGTTAAAAACACATTTATTTGCTCTTATGATGATTACAGATGACATCTCATGACTTTTCTGCTATTGCTGCTTTGCCTTTTACATTTGTTTTGTTTTAGACTGTAATGGTGTTTAGGTTTTAAGGCACCTTAATAAACTTGAACTTGAAAGTAAAAGTAACAACTTTATGTGTACACTCCCAATAAAAGGCAAAAGTGTTTCAAAACAAGCACGATAATAAAAGGGCAGAATCTGAAAATGCAGGATGAGCAGCTCAGATGAGGAACTAATAAATATTACTTCACAGAAAAAGTGGCAGATGATTCAAACAGGGTACAAAAACTCAGGAGAGAATCAAGAATACATTACTTTTCAGATAGTGTGGCATATGATTCAAATACAGCATAGGAATTCAAGACTACATGAGATAAAGTCAGTAATTATGATCTTAACAGACATAAGTGAAAGAAGAACTAAGTTATGTGTTAAGTAGTTTGGCAGGTTGTCTTGTTTGGCAAGGTACTGAAAAAACAGACAGGCACAGCATTCCTTATATGCTACATAAAAAAACAGGTAAGTGATCTGCAGATGCTAAAACATTATGCATTTCATGCAGGTAAGTTTGTTGTAATGTTCACCTTCACAGGAATCATGAAATGCTGCAATTGATGCTGACATCTATACCATAATCATGAAAGTGGGTGACTCATCTCCTCTGACCAGTCACTAAGTCAACAGCATAGCATATAATGCTTCCAAGATATGTAGCTAATGTGAATCACAACCAAAAACAGTACTGTTGGAAGGGTAGGACAATCAAGGCACCTACCCTGGACATTAACATACAGGGATGCCAAACCTTAAATATATATATGTGTGTGTGTGTGTGTGTGTGTGTGTGTGTGTGTGTGTGTGTGTGTGTGTGTGTGTGTGTGTGTGTATATATATATATATATATATATTCTCTCTGCTAAAGAATAACAATAGTGTATCACACAGCTTGTAAACTGTCCAGCTGTTACACTTCTGATTTTTAAAGGTAACTACCTTTAGAAATAAAAAAATGAAAGTTTATAAGCTGTCTATTAAGTGAGCTTGATCATGATTGCAGTTTAGATGGCTTGCAAACTGCCTGACTGTTACATGTCTGTGTTTAAGATAGCTACCTTAAAACCAGAAGTCTGATAGACAGATTACTAATCATATAATAACTGATCATCAAGAAGAGAAGCCATATTGTCAGTTTTCCATCATTCTAGCAATGAAGTTGAACAATGCTGGGGATGTATCCCAGGTCTAGATGTATTTTTAGATGAGATAGGTTATGCTCATTTATAAAAACTATACTAGTTTACAGATTATAGACATAATAACAAATCTCACAGTATATAAACCCAGCTAGATCATAAACACGCTAATGCCCATCTAAAAATACACTTGCCCTAGCATAAACCCCACAACATTGCTTTAACTCATTAGTAGAACCATGAAAAACTGACAACATAGCTTCTATACCTAATACTACTAACACAATAGTAGTAGGAGACTTTCCACCTACATGGAGAACACAAAAAATGACAATACACTAATGCTCAAAAATCATGGTCCCACTTAAACAGTATAAAAAACAACTAGCCTTAACCATTTTACTGGTAATCAAAAGTTCTGAACCTAGTCCTAAGAAATAATCCTGCAAAAATTCACCAACTAGACGTAAATTCACTTGCTGCAAGGAATGCTGGGATAGTATCACTGAAGTGAAAGACTGCAGTAGTAGTGTCCATCTGCTAAAATGGGGGACAGAAGAGTATCCAGTTATAGAGGAATCACATTCCTAAATTTCCACGAGAAAACACATGCCAAGATGCGGAAATGGATACTTCAGTGATGAGTTAAAGCACTGATTCAGGACAAGCAATGTGGATTCCGCCCAAGCCATGGAACAATGGATCAACTTTTGGTTCTTGCAGAGACACTAGAGGACTTATGGGAATTTGCCCAGTACTGTCTACATATGTTTCTGGGACTTGGAGAAGGCATATGATCACGTACCTGGAACACCCTGATGAAGTGCTAATAGAGAATGTCCCCTGTGTGCCTTTCACAGGAAATGTACCAGGCACAGCTGGAGGAATTAAATCTCACGTTTCACTTGGGACTGACTTTGGGATCACATATAGTTTGCTGGAGATAGACAAGTGTGGTCTACCATGCTCAGCTTGCTGCCACTGTGATCTTCACTAGAGAAAAATATTTAGAAAACTGATGGACTGAAATTTGTGATAATTAAGTTTTATGCCTAATTTATTAATGGTGATGTATCCTTTAGACAGACAATATGATGATTTAGAAATCATCATCCTCTCACAATACCACCAGAAAGTAACTATAGCTTGACCACAATGAGCTATCACATTAGCTCCACAATAAAAATATAGCTATCAACTTTAAAATGAAAGCACTGATCTTTTGAGTCAAGCCTCATCTTAACCTCATTTTGCCAAACCTGATTCTTTACTACTACTGCACCAGGAAACAAATGTGAAACTGTCAGTCACTTTAAAGAGCTTGTGATAGTGTTAGGCCATCTGCTTTCCTTAAGCAACCAAATATAACAAACTACAATAAAATCCAAAATCAGCAAACCTCTCTTTTTGGGCCAAGAAAACATCTTGTTCCTTTCACTAAGCCAAAGCAGCAAGAGGTAATGGTATTATTTTGCCATCATAGAACATGACCTTCTATTTACTGCCTCATCCCCTCTCTCCAATGAAATCCCCAAAGAAATCAACATCACTCCAAAATAACTTCAAAAGAGCAGCAAACAGAATTCACATGTTCATTACATTAGCCCCTTGTAAACAGCAGCAATGCAGCATTCTAACAAAAAAATGCTACACTGCAACTTAAATAAAAGCCAGATCAGCAACTAGATATTTTTGCACTCAAACCTTTGAAATGAGCACTCACTTTCCTTGTCCCACTATAACCTCTAGACACAGTTTAGAGAAGTCAATGTCCTAAGATGGCTGTGTAACGATACCAACCTGATTACTGTTCTAAGTGTGGAACTGTCCTCTTTCAGGGCCAGCCTTTGGTGCCCTAAGCAAAAGGGCTCCACAGAACCCCACCAGTACACAGTATCCCATCCTGGTCTACCTACACCACACAGATTACTTTTTTCTTCCTTTTTCTCATAGTGTGTCTTACTTTTCAGTTTTTTTTCCCTGTATTCATTCAACATATTTTAAAGAAACTATTTATTTACTACAAAAAATAAACAAAAGAAATACTGGAAAAATGCCCCTGCTGGAGCAGCACCCTAGGTGGCTGCCAAGTTGGCCTATGCCTAAGGCTGGCTATAGTCTCTCTAATGCCAAACTCTTCTGCAAACAACTAACAGAACACTTCAGAAACTGTCCAAAATGTCACTTTTAGCACATCACTTATAACATGATCCTCTCCACAAATCTCACAAGTCTTATTTTAGCAGTTTTGTAAAGTGCATATATACAGCTCAATTTACGTCTTGACCTTTTACACTCATCCTTCATATTAGTAATGCTTCAACTGGCTATGAAGTTCCATTTGTTGTACTTATAAATATTTATGCACAGTGTTCGAGCATCATAAATATTTGTGGATAAGGCCTGGTTATTTTGGATGTTTTAATTAATAAATCCAAATACTGGTGTATAATTATTGTAAATCCAAGAAAATACTGGAAGTAGGATGCATGCAAAAAATACATGTTTATTATCACAATCCAAAAGAAAAACAAAAATCTAAGCCCACTTGGCTTTGCAGTTCCATACAAAACACATAGTACTTCAAGATATTTTATTCAAGATTTGCAGTATAAACAGTCCCTTAAAGGACAACCATAACCACAGACTCAAAAAATATGTTTATTTCTTCATGGTTTGGAGTTTCCTACATGTTAACACCACTCTGGGATTATTTAGAGCTTTTTAGATATTTTTATACGCAATTTCTGACTCTGACCACATGGGGTCTGGCATCTTGAAATAATTCTGACTGTTTAGTCTGTCGCTAAGTATCCCAGAATGCATTGCTTGTCTCCAAAAAATTGCATCAGATCTGCCACATTTTCCCTAAAGCTCCTGTCAATCCACTGATTTTACAGGCATTCGCTGCTGTGTTACATTCACCTACTTTTGGTTAAAATTTTATCCTTTTTCAATGACTACTTCAAACACAAGCAGTGCAAATGCTACAGAACAGAACTGAAAAGTGCACTGTATTGCTCTTTCTTCTTAGAAATGCTAACTTGATTTCTTTTGTGAAGGCTGAAATCTAGTTCTTCAAGGTATCTCCCCTCCCCCTTCACACCTATCTTCCCAAGCTGTCAAAGAGCTAAGTGTAATTTGACCCATTATCTGCATGTGACTGACAGCTCACAGCAAGTGACCAGACTAATGTACTGTTTTCTTGTCAGCCTTTCCTTCCTTACAGTGGGAGATTTTTTTTGTTGCACTCCTCCTGTCAAGTTTAGAACCAAGCTCCATACTACTGGGAATAATCACTGTTTTGCAAAGCATCAAACTCCCACTTATTTTTCCTTCCTGTTTGGTTAAATAAGTAATAAATGATGCACTATAAACACAAAATATTTCACAGACTTGCATGACAGCACCCACATGCTTTTTTTAAGTGATAATTTAAGAAAATTACGATATTGCATACTTCTTGTAATCTGATGCATTGTTGTCGGTTAATTGTGACAGGCATCTGCTTCTTATATAAAAACATGCAATTAATGCCGACGCATGGTCATTGCAAGTTTATGCTCTTAGTTTTTGCAGCTGTTACTGTATTTCTGCCTGTACTTTGTCACATATCGGTAGGGCTCTTCAGAAAAGTGAGATTATAGTTTGACATTTTTGCTAGGTTAAGAGTGGGCTGGGAAAGGCAGCTCTGACATCACAATGTGGGAGGTCCACTGGCTCTTCTATACAGCATGCAAATCAGGTGGGGATTATATCACTTTGGGGGAGGAAACGTCTCGGTAGCTAGAACAAGAGCTCTGGCAGATGTGACATCATTATTTCAGAGCCAGCTAGAGGTTTTTCAACTTGGTTTTCAAAGTGAAAGTAAAACAGTAGGGAAAGGTAGGAAGCCTAACAGGGAAAACAGTTGAGTGGATTCGTTTTTAAAGCTGCATGGGTTATTTTTCGAGGCTGTATCAATGAACAGGGAATAAAAGAGACAGCAGGTTGAGCAATCTGCTTTAATATCCCGTTGTTGTCCTTTAAGGATACAGACTGCCATCAAAACAAGTCCAAGGTTGCAGGCCTCTCCCAAGTTCAGCTTCCTATTTAATAAGCGAGTGTTTCCACAATGTACCCCCCACAAACACAGTTTAACCCTGAATGGACACTCTCTCTCTCATACCATGCTTCTGGGGTCTTCCTCCAAATAATCCTTGGTAATTGTTATATGCATCCTTGATTGTCAAATAAAAACTTATCTAACAAAATATTGTGACTACTGCTATACTCTACACTAGAGTACACTTAAAGGTATCTTACACATTTTCTAGTCAGCATATTACAACTAAGCCCAAGAATATTACCAGGGATTCTGGAATCAAAATACTGGGTCATCAAACCTGGACACCAGCCAGCATATATGATAGCTAGGATAGGCTTGCGAATCATTGTATACTGAAAGGATTGAAGGGACAGTGGCCACCAGCACAGCTTTGTATTGCCATCAGTCTGCCTACATAACCATTGCAAGAGGGTGTGATTATCAAATTGAAGGGTCTGCCTAATAAACAGTGCTTAAAGGCAAAGAAAGCCCAATTTATTGCTAAATACTCTCCTTCAGTAACTATCTCTTTTCTGCATTAATCAGCTTCATTTTGAATGTCTTGGGATAGCAACTGCTCCTATATCTATATCAAACATGTTGGTATAGAAGGTAAATTCTTTAGGAAAATCGGGCATTACTAAAACAATATCAGAACCCAGGATCCGTTTTAGTTTATTAAATGCTCAAGCTGCCTCAAGAAAAGATTTTCACACACACACACACACACTTTTTGTAAGCTAAATTGTGTATTCCAAATTACCCATATTAGAAAAGTGGTTGCTACTTAGTTCATGTTTTAGTGCAAAGTAAAGAATGTTTTGTTGATTACTAGTGTGTGTGTGTGTGTGTGTGTGTGTGTGTGTGTGTGTGTGTGTGTGTGTGTGTGTGTGTGTGTGTGTGTGTGTGTAGGTACTACTCAGCTGGTGCTTAGTGCAGGGCAAGTTATGTTTGGTTCACTAATTGTTGATGCTTAGTACAAGGTAAATGATATCTGAAATGAGTACCACACCAGACTTTTCGTGCAGGTCTGGGTGTGGCTAGAATGACTGGCAGCACTTATTGCAAGATCTATAACATAGGCATGTGCATGAGCTGTCAACAGTTACTATTTTGGTGTTCTGAGGTTTCCAGGACTTAGTTGTTTTAAACAGCACTAGTATAATCAGGTCTAGTAATAAACCTACATTTATATTTATGAAAAACTCCCTGCCTAAGACTATTTACATGTATTTTTGTTGTCTAATTCATTTGTGTAGTGTTGTGTATTTCCTTTAGTTATGTCACAGTTGTGATGTAACAGGGCTAAGTATTATGGTTCGATGCTGAGCAGAATTACGATGCTAAGCTAGAATTGGGACTGGCATTGCCATACATTTATCTAAATAGTTGGGTCATGACCTGTTCATAAGTGTACACTGTTTATACTGATGGATTTACGTGATCATTTTGTTGTATATTTTGGTGTGGAGTGAGATTATTCAGAATTGTGCTGTGTAAAACATATTGCATTGATGTGGATGCTCCTGTATTGTTTCACTGGACAACAGAGCACATTGTTTTATGTTTAGGCAGAAAAAATGGTCTTTTTAGGGAAGATTTAATACACTAGTTAAAAGAGGTTCAAGCACATGGTAACAAGGGATACAAACTTGTTTCAACCATTACTAATAGCGTTTTCTTTACAGACGTGAGTTATAAGTTCTGTTATGGATGCTTGACATATGTGCAGATGTCAGTATACTTGTGAAATCTTGTGTGAGATCTTTGAAAGGTATGCCCTGCCAAATGTCTGTTGTTTGTTAGATTCCAATACTAGTACCTGATTGTAAGCTGATTGGTGGTTAAAGGTGCAACTGTTTATAAACACATGCACACGCGCACACACACACACACACACACACACACACACACACACACACACACACACACACACACACACACACAAAAAAAAAAAACAGGATGCAATTGCATTTGTTGCCCCCCTTTGTTATTTATTTTATTTTGTGTTTTATACAAAAAAGTTGGTTTCTGCAATATGAATGATATTGTTTTACTCAGCATTAGGGGGGAATTTTCTGGATGGATACATAATTTGTTTATTGTAATGTATGCGTGTGGAGGGGGAGACTTGTGCGTCTGAGTTCATTACAGATGGTAGCGATACCTAGGAGCTAATGGGGATGAGAATGAAGCCTGAAAAGTGAGTAAGTGTGCTGCATGCAGTTTGCATCATTTTTAGAATGTTTAGAGTCGTGCATGCTGAATAAAGTCTTCAACATCAACACCTCTTGGCAGTAGTAAACTGACCATCTGAGATATGCCAGATTATCTGCTTGTAGATTTTCTGGGGAAAAGTTGCACTTTAAAGTATTGTGATAAGGAATCTTGTACAACAAATTCAAGATGTAACACTCACATTGGAGACATTGATTGCAGTGTAGCTCATTTGTTAGCAAAATAAGTGCTGATACATTTTCTTTTGTTTTCCTTTTATTTTTGGAATATGTATGCACCTGTCTGTCAATCAGGCCATTTATTCAAGAAATGGGATGGGCAAGGGTAGTGTTTGCTACTGCGCATCCAAGGCAAGTATTGGATAGAAATGCTTAACTAAATGTTGTGTGGGTACACCAAGCATTAGGTAACCTTTCTGGAAATTCTTTGTTCAAGACCACATGGCAGAAGTAGCTAAGATGAAGACTGCATAACAACCCCCCACACTCCCACAAAACCAAAAGCACGTGCCTTGCAATCGATGACCTTATGGATTGACTGTAGTTTATTTATTTACTTGCAGACTAACTAACACGCTTTTAAAATTTAATATAGAAAACAACAACAGGATCCCAGCAACTCTGTGGCCAGGTAGTAGAATATTGTATCCATTTTAATTTCATTGGTGTTAACTTCTAAACTTTAGAAGAAGAAGGGGGAAGGTAATGAGGCAGTGCTCAGAACTTGTTCAGAGAAGGCTATAATATTTCAGATGTGGGTGAAGCTTTTAACTTACCAGTTAGATTCTGTTTATCTTTTGTTTATTCCTGAAATGTCTCTTGGAAGAACAGAGAGCAGATTTAAGGCATAATCCTGTATAAAGAAGGCAGGAGTACTTCTAAAAATGCAAAACATTTAATTTTAGCTTCTAAGTTCAAGCTATAATATAGGCTATTATTATAATAAGCTATATATTTTGAAAGGGTAGTAAAACTGGTTTGTTAGCTTGTTCCCTTTCCCCTCAGAGTCATTAGGTTTTATGGTGGAGAGAGTTTAGTGGAAACAAAAGAGATAGCATTATGCAAGTTATAAAAAAAATTCTAATGCTTTCCACATACAATTCATGAGGGGAATGTTTTTGTACTTTGTCTTGTTAATTTTAGGGCATTGTAAATGCCTTGGGTTATAAAACTTTCCTAGTTTATTGTAAGCTTAGTTTATAAATGTGCAAACACAGTAATATACAGGTATTTGTCTTTGAATATTTACATCGCTTTGATAGCAAGAATTCAGCAATACAAAACAAAAAAGATTAATCAAGTAGAAGCAAATCACACTCTAGCTTTACTTGAAATCTGATATATATATATATATATATATATATATATATATATATATATATATATATATATATATATGATAAAAAAATCTCCAAACTGATAGACAGAAGACCTTTGTGTCTTGAGGAAGAAAGTTGTGGCATATCTCTCAACTTCTTGGTTCAAGAATTCTGGTCAAAGCCAAGCTTAAAAGCCAAAATCAGGAGAATTTAGAAGAATTAATGTAATGCACTTCAATATTAATAGGACCACAGTTACTGCATCAGTGTGCTTTGTCTGAGCAATAAGAAGTGATAAACTCTAATATTATTGGATGACTACGGCCATCAGTGACTCATGAAAAAGTCAAA
Organism: Protopterus annectens; assembly: GCF_019279795.1. Taxonomy (NCBI): domain Eukaryota; kingdom Metazoa; phylum Chordata; order Ceratodontiformes; family Protopteridae; genus Protopterus; species Protopterus annectens. The sequence goes on along the minus strand of NC_056725.1, from coordinate 479,993,065 downwards.
CTTGTAGGCAGGACAGGGCAAAAAAAGAAGGGTCGATCTAGCATTCACTTAGGGATTTAGTTTGATGTATAACTCCGTGTTGTCATGCAAGTTGAGACATACTGGGTATACTGTTTAGCTTATTGTATTGTAAATGCTACTCCATAAGTGTGTTAAGATAAATTGTCAACTTCTTTGAATCACTGATGTATTCTTCTACAGATATTTATTTTGAGCTCTTCATGGAGCATGGCCCAGATCTGTATATATTCTGATGACCTGCCCACCTTTTTTGCTAACACCTGGGTGAATAACACCATACAACAGCAGTTTAAGCTAATAAATGACATTTCAATGTACAGTAGCAGCAGATCAGTAGGCAAGCATAGTTGTACTCTGCAGTAGTCAGATTTTGCAAACCAGTAAATAGTAACCAGGTTGTCATTTGGAATGGTATTTGAAGTAATAATAATAATGATAATAATGTCTTCTTTCGGCTTTTCCCAGTTAGGGGTTGCCACAGCGGAACTCCAGTCCGCTAATGATTGTCAGTAGATTTTTACGGTGCCGAGGTGCCAGCCCGACGCACAACCTTCAACGAAGGCACGCCCATTCATGCATATCTTTCAAACTAACTCAACCGCGGGGAGGACATGCAGACTCCACACAGAAGGCACTCCAGCCGAGAATCGAATGGGAGAACCTCTTGCTGTGAGGTGACAATGCTACCACTGCACCACCGCAACTATAATAATAATAATAATAATAATAATAATAATAATAATAATTCCTGTTTTTAGCAAGCTGCAGCAAACCAAGGGTACATTTTATACTTCTGAAGGTAGAAGCTTACAGTAGTGTAATTCATTATAGAGACTTTCAGAAGAGAATGCAAACTTAAAATTATTTTCTTCTTATAGTTTGAATAGTTAACTAAAAAATGCACTGTAGCAGTATGAATTAAATCTGCTAGAGATTATTTCCCATGTCATATGGCCCTTATTTTCTTGGTGGGATCATAGATTCTGAGACAGTTTCAATAACAGCTTTATTGCCTCTGAAGGTATTGTCCAGGTCGATGACAGCCAGATTCATGATATTTCAGCAGACCTGAGTAAGGGTAGAGAAAGATGGCAGATGGGTATTAAAGAAGCCTTGGAAAGGCAGTAAGCAACTTTGCAGTATAGTTTGGTGTAGTAACTGCTGCTGAAGATATATGGCTGAGGGGGAAAGTTTGCTGGTTGAAACAAGATGAAATGTTTAACTGAAGGAAATAAGTGCATCAAGCATTATTCGTGTGTTTTATTGAGTTGCAGGCAGAAAGGTAATCGGCAGCATTGTATTATGCTACTCAGATTCAGTAGCTGGGAATTGAGATCAGATTATTGGGTAAACTGGATAAGAGGATAAAAGATTGGCAGGGTTTAGGCTTAGTCATAAACTGCAATTAAATTAGACCTGTTTGGCAGGCACAGACATATTTATTCCTGGGGCTGGATCTACACCCTAAAAGGAAGTGGCTTTGCTGAGCCTATACACATTGAGAAGAGAAACTAATAACAAAACAATAAATGCATGTGAAAGTCCAGAGTGAGAAACATATGACAGGTTTGGGAATATCCTAGTACTGGGTGGGAGAGGACACCACATATATGGGTAAGGCACATCTGATGTTTACTCAGTAGTCACGTGATTAATAGTAATGCACTGAAACAGCAATAACAAGTTTAACTTAGGGTTTGCAACAGTGTCATGAAAGGTTATACTGAATACTGTTATCCCAATACTCCAGCATTATTCTTTATTCAGTTTCACAATGAAGCTCCTTAACTGTGTTTAAGCCTGAGTAGTTGATAATAAGGCAGTTCGAGGACCAAAATGGAGTGTTGACAAGGGGTGTTACTTGACTCTCCAGTACAGTTAGTGGTTCAGTGTTCTGTGGCAGCTAAGAAGAGTTAGCCAGTTCCAGATGGTAAGTACAGTAGATCCTTTATTAATGGCACATAGTGTTACACTAAGAAGATAACATGGATTATTATGCCATTCACAATGTAGAATTACTAATTTAACAATTTACTTGTACAACAGGTGGGCATCAATTTTTAGGAGGTGATTTAATGGAAAATGGTTTGCAGAATTCTGATTTAAGGAATGGTAATGAGTGTAGTCTGGCATCTATCTATCTGGGGCAGTACACATCAGGGTTTGAGATGCAGGAAAGCATAGTATGTTTTGGAGCACAATATGAGAATAGTCAGCTAGCGAGGTAAGCGCATGTTGGGGAGACTAGCAACACATTGCAAGTAAAAAAGTTTCAGAGTTTTATTTATTTTAATGTATTTTGTTTATATGTGTTTACCAAGGTAGAACACCGATCACAAATGACCAATGTCAGGCTCAGTTTATGTTGTGTATTAACAAAACCAAACTTCTACATCAACATAACATTAACACAGAAAACACGTGAATATAGGAAAATGTACATATACATAGAATGATAAATCGAATGCAGGAATGCATTTGTAAAAAAGATGCACTTTATTAATCAACGTTAAAGGAATCACAATGGTGTTTTTTTTTTACTTTATAAAGTTTGATTTTTCTTTTTATTTTAGTTTTTGAGTCACATATGTAGAAGAACTGATGAACACACTGCAGATATTAGAAGAGTACCAAGAGGAAGTATTTTCAGCTCTTACTTATGTCTTAAATGCTCCCGGTGAGAATTATAAGCTGATTTATTCATAGCTCTAAGACATAGTATCCAGTGTTAGAGATGGATTTCTGCTAATTATTCACAATTTATTTGCAGCATTGTATAAGGCAGTGGTTCCTAAACATTTTCAATTCTCGGCTCCCTTGCTGAATACAGGTTTTCCCAAGGTGCCCCCCCCAAGGCGTGCATAACGTGCATATTTAATTTATTTATTTGACATTTGTTTGATGAGGCTGTCCAACTGGAGTAGAAGACCTGGGGAGAAAACCTCAAAAGTACAATAAAAAGACAATTACCAAAAAAAGTATACATTCTGCTTAACAGCATAACACTGATCTACTATGGTTGAGAGGTAAGCAAACCTAATGGCAACCTTATTAACTTTAAGTTTATAAGATATTTAAAATCTGTCCCTATTATTTGGCTCTGTCCAGCACACCTCTCAACTGTATAGATTTTTGCAGGATGTCCAGATTGTTGCCTCATATTTTTGGTCTTTTTCTCATAAAATTGTTGTTTTCTGGCAAATCACTGGTAGATCACTGAGGTTGAAGTCAGAAAATAATGACAGACAGTTGAGTTTCATACTTCATACCCTACAGAAAATTCATGCTAATACAAAACCTGCATTTCTATCAACTTTCTAAGTGTGTGAGAGCAGTACTTAAAAGTGTCCCTATTTTGTGCCTTTGTACCCCCTACTATTTTTGGCTTTGTCCAGATTTCTTAATCTAAGAAGGTGAGAGGTATGTGTCCAGTGATATGGTCCAGACTTACACAGATCTCATTGCTGCTGCTGCCAGGGATCACTCTCACTCTTCACTCTCTCCCCCTGTGACACACACACACACACACACACACACACACACACACACACACACACACACACACACACACACACACACACACACACACACACACACACACACACAGTCACTTCCTCATTCATACCTGCATTCACTCACACATCACTCTTACTCTCCCAATCACACACACACACACACACACACACACACACACACACACACACACACACACACACACACAGGCACTTCTTCATTCCTGCATTCACTCACACAGCTCTCACTCTCCCAATCTCTCTCACACACAGAGACTCTTTTGCTTTCATGCATGCATTCACTCACACACCAGACAGACACACACACACACACACACACACACACACACTCATACAGGCATTCACTTACCTGATGGCCCAGTTCCAAGTGCTCCATGGCCCTGTACTGGTCCGCGGCCCGATGGTTGGGGGCCGCTGCTATACTTGATGCCAGTTCTGCTAAAAAGCTACAGTGTAGGTCTAGACTTAGTTTGCTGCAAACTAATAAGCTTAGCTGCAAAATAAACCACAAACTGTTTGCAGTTTATTTTGCAGTTTTATTAGTTCATGGCGCCCCTGTGAGGAAGCTGCGGCTCCCCAGGGTGCCGCTGCACACATTTTGGAAACCCCTAGTGCAAGGCATAATGAAGGGCCCTGTCCTGTAATATTATATTAATAAAATGATTGGTATCAAGTTTGTATTGCTTTTATAGTGCTACAGAAGCAATGTCAAATGAGTGGGTGCAGATTTCCAAATGAATGCTTTGCTTGTTTTTTTTTTGTTTGTTTAGTCATTTTATTTGGCACCTTGCTTGCACTTTTGGCAGCCTAGAGTTTCTGAATATTGAATATAATTACATTAATATTTCTTGGGGCATCTTTTTGGCCATTTTCTATGATGCACTATGGATGAATTTGCTTTCAATCAACTTGTTTATAAGGAACTGATAGTGGTTCTGTTATGCTGGCATATGAGTGACTGAACAATTTTTGTGGGAAAGCAAGTGAGCTGAGACATCCATTTGGGAGGGGCATTCTTTAGTTTGGGCTAGTATATTGGCTAGTGTGATTATAATCATACCTCTCAAGTGTACCTCACTACGAGGAACATAACTCATTTGGGGTCTTAAAAAGTTCATGTTCCTAGAAGTTCCTCAAAGTTCCACATTGAAAGAGTTTGTCACACATAATGTGTTAGGAATTTTTTTAAGTGAAATCCATGGTAAATAGAAATTATTCTTCTTTGTTTTCTTCTTCTTTCATCTGCTCCCGTTAGGGGTCGCCACAGCAGATCAACTGTTTCCATTTCTTCCTGTCCTCTGCATCTTGCTCTGTCAAAGCAACCACCTGCATGTCCTGTCTCACCACATCTGTAAACCTTATCTTAGGCCTTCCTCTTTTCATGTTACCTGGCAGCTTCATCCTTAGCATCTTTTTCCTAATATACTCTGCATCCCTCCTCAGCACATGTCCAAACCAACGTAATCTTGCCTCTCTGGCTTTGTCTCCAAACCTTCCAACCTGGGATGACCCTCTAATATACTTATTCCTAATCCTGTCCATCCTCGTCACACCCAATGCAAATCTTAACATCTTCAGCTCTGCCACATCAAGCTCTGACTCCTGCCTTTTTGTCAATGTCACTGTCTCCAACCCATATAACATAGCTGGTCTCACTACCCTCTTGTAGACCTTCCCTTTCACTCTTACTGGTACTCGTCTGCCACAAATCACTCCTGACACTCTTCTCCACCCACTCTACCCTGCCTGTACTCTCTTCTTCACCTCTCTTCCTGACTCACCATTACTCTGAACTGCTGATCCCAAGTATTTAAACTCATCCACCTTCGCCATCTCTACTACCTGCATCCTCACCATTTCGCTATTCTCCCTCTCATTCACACACATATATACTGTCTTAGTCCTGCTGACCTTCATTCCTCTTCTCTGTAGAGCATATCTCCACCTCTCCAGGGTCTCCTCCACCTGTTCTCTACTCTCACTACAGATCACAATGTCATCTACAAACATCATAGTCCACGGGGACTCCTGTCGATCTCATCTGTCAACCTGTCCATCACCATTGCAAATAAGAAAGGGCTCAGAGCTGATCCTTGATGTAATCCCACCTCCACCTTAAACGCATCCGTCACTCCCACCACAGACCTCACTACTGTCACACTACCCTCATACATATCCTGCACCACTCTTACATACTTCTCTGGCACTCCCGATTTCCTCATACAATACCACAACTCCTCTCTAGGCACCCTGTCATATGCTTTCTCTAAATCCACAAAGACACAATGCAACTCCTTCTGACTTTCTCTGTACTTCTCCATCAACACTCTCAAAGCAAACATCGCATCTGTAGTGCTCTTTCCTGGCATGAAACCATACTGCTGATCACTAATCATCACATCCCTTCTTAACCTAGCTTCCACTACTCTTTCCCATAACTTCATGCTGTGACTGATCGATTTAATCCCTCTGTAGTTACTACAGCTCTGCACATCACCCTTATTCTTATAAATTGGTACCAAAACACTTTTTCTCCATTCCTCAGGCATCCTCTCACTTTCCAAGATTTCATTAAACAATCTAGTTAAAAACTCCACTGCCATTTCACCTAAACACCTCCATGCTTCCACAGGTATGTCACCTGGACCAACAGCCTTTCTGTTCTTCATCCTCTTCATAGCTATCCTTACTTCCTCCTTGCTAATCCACTGCACTTCATGATTCACTTTCCACACACCATCCAACCTTCTCTCCCCCTCATTCCAGCCCCTCAAAGTACTCTTTCCATCTGCGCAACACACTCTCCTTGCTTGTATGTTTCCCTCATTATCCTTTATCACCCTTACCTGCTGCACATCTTTACTAGCTCGGTCCCTCTGTCTAGCCAATCGGTACAGATCCTTTTCTCCCTCCTTAGTGTCCAACCTTTTATACAACTCATATTAATTCATTAAAAGATCTTCTTTAGAAGTAAAACCAGCATATTTTAACCATCCTATGACCTTCCTAGTTGAAGTTGTTACTAAGCCATTAGTATGTGTTCCACATTTTGCCCATTTGTCCCACGTTATGAAGGCGAGTGCTCCTCATTTTGGAGATGGAAGGTTGAGAGCTATGATTACAATTTAAAAGTAAGATATGCATGGTAATAATTTTGGTATTTGTTTATTTATTCCTTTATGCCTTTTTTTCTGAAATACAGTTGGTTGGTTATTATACGCAACTAGTACCCAAAATTCCGTAATCAAGTCTCTAATGCAATTTTGCACGTTTTTTTTTACTTGTGTAGCTGAGCGGTGGTATCCTACCGTCCTACCTAAAGTGGGAGGAGCTGTGTGGTTGGTACGCAAATTATTTGTCTTTTGCCTGATGCACTTAAAGTGCCTTTGCCCAGATTTTATATGGAAGCTGACGGAAAGTGTACCCAATTACAGAACATTCCTCATTTTGGGTCTTGGGAAGCTCATTTTTTTTTTTAAGTTCCACATTGTAAGGTATGTATCATATTCAGTGTTAGGATTTTTAACTGATGTACATGATTAATGGAATAATATGATTTGGTACTATTTAATGAACTTTTTAAACTGAAAAATGCCAACTATTCTGTGAGATTCCTATACTTGAAGTTGTTAGTAAGCCGTTAGTAGGTGTTCCACATTTTCCTAATTGTTCCACCTTATGAGAGCTAATGCTCCTCATTCTGGAGATAAAAGGTTGGGCACTGCTGTAAAACAGTAGCTCCCCGATTGTTATCCAGGCACACACACGAAAAAAGGTCTTGTTTACAATAATGTAATTTTATATGTGACTAATTTTAAAGGAAAGCGCTATCATTTTAAACGTACGGGGTTAATTTTGCCGTACGCCACACAGGCATGGTGGAACATGGGCATGTGTGCATAGTAAGGCCTACCACTCAGTGACACTGACTATACATACTTCAGTTGTTCGGTAGTGAAGCTGAGATGCTACCTTTGGCCTTTCCCATAAAAATGCACAAGCCCATCTCACTGGCTTCAGAATATGTGCCAAAGTCATAAAATGCATAACAAACTCAGAAACGGCAAATGTATTAAAACACGGATGGTATTCGTTTTATAACTCTTTTGCTTGTATCGGACACTATGCCTATTCCCTTGGCATGTCCAGTTTGTCACAAGAACACGATCAATACAAATGCAAAAGCGCTATACGAATTTAAAATAGACGTTTACCTCTTTTATTATCCGGAACACGTGACATGCAGGGGTGTGTAGAGGGAGGGCATGTTTTAGCTCCGCCTTGAGATAGTGACAAGCCTTCCCCCACAGGATTCGTCCTCAGTAGTGAGCTGGGGCCGATCACTTGAGCATGCATGTTGCAGTTATCTACAACACACATGTTGTAGGTAACTAAAAATCTATTTTAGGAAAATCTTGTGAGACGCTTCGTAGTAGCACTAACAGAACTTCAGAATATTACTGGAACGCAATCGACTATTTTCGTTTGCAAAACCAAAAGATAATCAGCCCTCACCTGCGAACTGCAAGATCTGAATAGTGAGGTAGAAAGAAGCTCAAACTCGCTTTCTGTAAAAGCCGGCTTCCTTCTCTCGGAAACCCTAGCCACGCTTTTAACGTTGTCAAAGGTTTTGCGTGCCATAGCTAAATTATTTTAAATGAGATCGTGGGGATACTTTTGCATTAGGTAGAATCTGGTCATCAAGAACTTTGGAATAAAGATACAGAATGGATTGAAAAAAGTTAATAACTGAAGGTTATTGGCTGGTCTATAAAAGGCAATATATATTACAAAAGGAGCCAGTGGATGGGCTCCCCAAAAGTGCCTAGCTGAGATTTTTGTACTTTCTTGTTAAGACATACACCTCCAGTTTAAAGGGTTTACGCCGCTTTGAATCTTCTCGTGAACCTCTAGCATCCGGTACAGGGGAGACCATGAAGCCGTCGTAGCTTTGGATCTGCAGTGGATTTGTAAGGAGACGTTGCTAGTATCAAAACCGCAAACTGCACTGAACCTACATACCAGAGGCGCGCTGTCACCACTCCTGGGCTGCTCTTTGTTGGATTTCTGATCACTACATCCAAGTGCTGCTGCCTAGTGCCCAGAAATAATTTTGGGGGGATTTTCTGCTCTATACTTCTTGAAGCAAGCGGGTTCAATTCCCACAGCCCACCAGCTTCAGCACCAGCACCTTTTCCGTCCTCATCATGAACATTTGTGTGGTGGCCTTTGAATTGGTGCTGACGGGGCTTTTCATTTTCTGTGCTAACGTAAGCTGTTTTGTTACTTAAGCTTTCACAGCATTTGATTGCAACTTGTATAATGTCTTATTCGACTGTTGTTGGTAGTAGTATTAAGAATTATGATTTTGGCATAGGGGTGTATTTTTTCTCCTATGATTAGCCTTGTTCTACTTAGATTGTGGTTTTCTTCATAATTGTAGGCATTTTAAAGGCACTTAAGTAACTGAACTTGCACATACAGAAATTCCTTATTACAGATTGTGTAGGAACTGGTGCATGAAGACCTTCAGTCCTGAGAATCTCTGCTGTGATTTCTAGAAAAAGACAGTGCTACGATGTCTAATGCATACAAGCCGAGGTTACGTTTCAAGATATAAGTATATATTTTTCTGACCTCAGATTGAACATCTTGGTCAGGTTTGCAGGTTCTACTCACAACCACATGTGCAAACTTAAAAGAAAATTATTTCCGTGCCATCTGGTTTCAGTAGCTGGCTGCTGACGATTACTTGGCGTTTTCTTATATACGCCTTTCAGTTTCTGTCTTCACTTAGATGCAGTATTTCCAGTGTCACTGTTTTTGTACTTATGCATTTATACGTGTAACTATAACAGCTGTTTATTTTACACTTATTATATCCGAGAACTTAAAAGGGCAGTAAGCCATTTTGTGCTTGGTTGGTTATGTTAGCATTTGAAATTTCATCATTATTTCAACCGAGGGTTTGCTGATTGGAGGAAAGGGACCCCGGCCTACAGTGACGCGCGTATTAGAGTGGGGGTGGGGGAGTGGATGCATGGTGCCGGTGTGACAGCAGTGCATGCCGTGTTATAATTATCTGCACGGCCGTGTATTTGTAGTTTTGTCTTTAATGCTACTTTTAAACATAAACCGTAACAGTCTTGTATGTGCGTATTGTAGAGATGTGTGCGGTTGCACGCTGAGGAGTCCGAAAGCTCTTATCAAGTACCAGTAAGTAATGCTTGAGCCGCCTGGCAGTGTGATGTGTGCCTCTTGGAAAGTGAAATCAAATGATGAGGTAGGGTATGCATAACGCAGTAAAATAGCACATCGTGTATTTTGATTGTCATTAAAGATCACCTATATTTTGCTAGACGAAAGAAAAGACAACTTGTGGTGAGAAGGGGAAATTTGCACCTGTCCGAATGTCACCGGAATTGTCAAAGTACAAAGATGATGGGACCGGGCACGATTCATTGTTTTTAAATGGACTTGCTTCTTTTAGTTGCAAAGGAAATATAAAACAACTGAAACTACACGGGTTACTGCTAAGTGTTGCATCATTTCACTGGGTGAATGAACTTGACGATGATTTCCTTCAGTGTCATTTTATAGTGATTTAAAAGAATTTGAAATGAAATAAAAATGGTATGGTACCTGCTGAGAAGTGTAGTGTCATGGAATATGGCGGCAGACTGATAAAACAGTTTTATGCAAGTTGGGTGGTATGCTTTTCAGGCGTTCAGTGAATGGAAAACTACTCTCGTGGAATTAGACATTGCCATAGATACTGGGGAGGGGGAGGGTAGAGGGACAGCAACGAGAGGAAGGGGGCATAGTGGCATGTGTAGATGTGATTAGAATGGTAATGGAGTTAGTCCAGCACACACTTTAACTTGCTATCTGTAGGCCTTCCACTCCCAGCCAGTGAAAGCCACCACAAAATCGTTCCAACTTATCTCACGCTGTCGCTGATTTTTTAGGGTCGTCTCTGAGTCTAGCTTAAAAATTGATATTCCCTTCTTAAAATTTGATTCTTCAGGAGAAACTTGTGGTTGCTATCAACAAATAATGTTAGTAAAGTGACTTGACTTCTTTTAATTTAGAAAATGCTGATTAATCAAAGCTTCTTATATAAACTTTTAAGACCAGTATTGCTAATATTTAAACAAAAAGACCGCCTGTTTTAGGACAGTTGTCCATAATTATGTAGTCAACCTCTTGAGAAAATATGGTGAGAACTATGGATCCAATCCCCATGTTTTTATTTTTTGCATTATTAACTTGAAATGTTGACAAATAAAGGGATGTGAACTGACATCCATTTTGAAGTAAAACAAGTCGTTATAGAGACTGTCATTACTGAGTTTAATTCACTACATGGGGGGGGGGGGGGGGTCGGAACAAAATGCTGTGCTAAAATCATAACCTGGGATGGTTAAGAGGTATGCCCCAGCCATACTTCTTTTTGGCCTGTGCTAGCAGACTACCCGATCAGATGCAGCAATCCATTCCGGTTTAAAAGCATAACCGTATTTTCTCTTTTTCGCTGTCACTTTTTATTTAGCTCGGCTTAGTCTTCATTTCTATAATTTTGCTGTGTGTTATTAGAAGTAATGTATAATTTACGCCCGCTAAATAGCGTCAAATACAGGCACTTTTTATATAAAGTATATTTCTCTGTTGTCCCTGAGTCTTATGGACGTCCCAGATTTTGATTGACTCAGTGTTCTGTCCCTCTTTAAAAAAGTCTGAAACTTGTTGAGTAAAGCTGGTGGAATACAGTCAAAATAAAGGTAATAATTAAAATGTGATACGTATTTGTCTTCATGGAATTATTAGTCTGTTATTATGCCAAACGTTAAAGTTAGTAGCAGCAGCTGATTCTAGATATAAACCCTTGAGTCCCGTTTTTATTTTTTTGCGAACAGCCCTTGTCACTTATACTTAAGCAATGGACACGTATGCTACTAAATGCCCCTCATCGCGATGAAGTTTGGATGAAAACTGCACACTGTGGCGCCGCAGTGTTGCTAAGTGTGTGCGCGCATGTATTTCCGTGGGAGTATGTGTGTTTGTGTTCTTCCGTGGGTTGTCGCCTGTTCGTGTATAGTCTCTATTGCGTAATTCTACTGCGTGATTGGGCAGGCTATTGCCGCCCCCCAATCGTAATAGTTAAAAACGGGTGTCAAAATTAACGAATTGAGGAGCATTGCCTCAAAGAAATAAGACAAGTGCAGCGTTTTATGCCCCCCCCCCGTAATTCCTAATGTGGGCGCTAGCATGCGCTGGTTTTGACAGCATAGTGTTGGTAATCCCAGTGTATTAGTTTTAAATCTTTCACTCTTCATCAAGAAGATTTAACATTAAAAAACTGGTCCAGTGAACAACAATTTGGACTGGTGACCCCGACAAGCATTTGATTTTACTGCGTATTTACAATCGCAGACTTCCGGGCACGACTTTAAATAGAAGGTGAAGGGTTCGAGACTGGTTACACACTAACCTTTTTACGACGCAGACTTGGAGTGCGTACCATACAAGTCAGCTGTCATGATTTTCCCCCTCTCGAATTCAGCATTGCTTTCTTTTTAAACGGAGTAGATTTTTCCTCAGAAGGTTAACAAGTTCATTTATGTCTTGAGCCAAGTGGGCTTTTTTGAGGGGGGGGGGGGCTTCGGGTAATTACCTAATCTGTTTCGCAAAGTTATAAAAAATAGAAGTACGGAGATTCAGGCGGTCTTTTGATGGTGGTATCTGTCAGGTCACTAATTCATAGAGATCTGCTAGAATACTGTGGCGCAGCACAGTGTGTTTCTTACGGATGAATATTCTTGAAGACTTGAAAGATTCCCCTTAAGAGAGACGAGTCTGGGAGTAGGCAGCGTTCTTCTTCTCATACCACCACCCTGCAACTTTCTGGCACACAGTGAACCGGATATTTTAAGCTCATTTCGTTGAAAAGCACTGTAATTGTTGAAATATAACTTCGCTCATCCCTTTTATTGTATTTGACTTCCTTTTATGTATTCCTGATATTAGTCTACATGAGGCCTGAGTTACTTTTGTTGACTGGGCCAAGTTGACTGTGAAGGTGACTGACAAGGACATTAGAAACACACATAATTAAGAAATGCCTTGTCTCCTTTTCCAGTACTCCAATCAGAACACTGAGTTTTACAGTAACAGTCTGATACTGCTGGGGGAAGGACTGGGATGACTGTCTAATTCTGTCCGTTGTACATTTTGGAATTAAATTTAATTGGTAACAATGGTATATGGCAGTGCCAGTGAGTCATAAATATACTGAAGGAGTGTGCTAGAAGGAACTCTATATAGCAAAATGTTATTGTAGATGAATCGATGTCTGTGTAACTTGCTAATGTATGCATTTATTTTTTTATCTTTGTTGGGAGGGGGTGGCTTGCTTACCCAGCTGAGAGAAGGTACAAATTCTCATACCAGAAGTTACAAGCTGTCTACTTATTTTATACGTATGTGTGTGCTATCTAGTGTATGTACACAGAAGCAGTCATGACATTTGTCAAACGCAAATGTTTGAAAAATAGAACATTAAACACTTTTTTTTCCCTTGGGGGACAAGCCCTCCTACACCCCTACCCCACACACTACCACTGTGTTAATTATAATACAGCTATATATACAGTCAAGGCATCTAAACTGAATGCAGTCTGAAATCTTTGTATATCTATGTTTTCCAGACATATGTATGCAATATACTTATATGTATTTGTTTAATCTTTATATTCATATTTATTGTATTTTATTTGACATTTGGTAACCAGAAAAGTTTGACTGGGTTAAAGTTTACCAATTTTCAGTGGAGGCCTGGGGAGAAAAGCAAGTACCATGTAACAGTATAGCAGAGAAACAAATTGATAGTTTTGGATAGACAAAGAATGAGGGAAGAAAAAACATATATTGTAGTTAAGGTTTACTGAAGGATAAGGTTTGGAAGGAGGGTAAAGCAGGAGGGGTAGTTGGGTCAAGAGTAAGTACTGTAATACAATTCAGAACAACAGGAGGGTAGTAAGTTGAGTCAACAGTAAGTCCTGTGATGTGTTCATAGGTGTGTAATAGGCTAATGGCCCTGGAGCCTTTACAAGCCTAGCCCATAGGATTACCCTGGCATCATGCCACACGACCTTAGTTCCCAGTGCCTCTGTCAAGTAGAGCCACTGGAGTGATCCCTGGGGTGAATTTTCTATTTCCCACCCACTCATCAAGATTTTTCTTGAAGACAGCCAGTGAGCCGCTCCGCTTGACATGTATGGGAAGTCTATTCATATGTTCATAGGTAGGTACTAGGCTATCAGCCCAAGGGCCTATGTAAGCCAACAAGGTTCCCTGGCTTACGCCACCCAAGAAAGTTATTTTCCTGTGCCACTGTCGAGCAGAGACACAGAAGTGATCCCTGGGGTGTATTTCCTATTTCCCATCCACTCATCAAATTTTTCTTGGAGAGTGCTAATGAATGTATGTATGAATGCATGGTATGGGCAGTCTCTGGGTTATGAACCTGTCCCTCCAGCTTGTTCTCTTGGTTGTGGTAATGAGGTTGAGGTCTCTGGAGCGTGTAGTGCGGAGGGATTGGGATATGTGAATAGTGATGAGTACTAAGATGGTATAAGCATAAGCAGATCCAGGAATTGGGCAGATGTTCTATTAGTCGGGATTTGAAGGCATAGTAGTGAGGTATCAGTCTGATTGGTTCATGACTACTGTTCCAGGTCTTGTCAACACAGTGTGAATACAGACAAACACCATTTGACCTTTGAAGTTTCTAAATAGATAGGAGATGCTTGTGAGAAGAACACAAGTCACGAGATGGAAGATAATGTCAAAGTAGTATAGAGGTTATTTGTGAAAATGAGGAATTGTACAGTATTTTGTGTGTTAACATTAGCTGATTAAGAGTCAGCAGGAGGGGGAGTTTGAGACAATTTGGGGTTTTTGAGTGGAGAGCAGTGGTCTGATTTGAGGGGCTGAACAGTGGCAAACTTAGCCATTTTATGTATAGCATTAACTGAGTTTTACTTTAAGGGAAGAGTGAAGATTAGTTAGTGTAGGAGGAGCATATAGAAGGGATGGTAAGAGATAAGGGGTGGCAAGAGCTACTTTTGTGGAGCTGGTGATGAATGTTTTAGCTCTATGCAACATGCCCAGTGTTTGATGGGTCTTTCTTCAGCTGTTATTAATATGCAGTCAAACTTAAGGTTGTTGACAGTTGTTACAACAGCTTGGTGTGTGAGACAAGATCTATTACAGTATTGTTGAGAGAAGTAATTGTAAAGTTGGAGTTATTAGGGGAAAGTTGTTTTAGGTAAGAATAACAGAAGTTTGGATTGAGTAGGAGATGGTTATTGGTGAGCTAGGACTCAATGGAATTGAATGCAGTTTGAGTTATATTTTGAAGTTTGGTAAAATTGTTAGAGGAGCAGATTAAAGCGGAGTCGTTGATCTATTGCATAAGGGTTGCTTGTTTAGTGGAAGTGTGGAGATGATTGATAAAAATGTTGACGAGGAGTGGACCCAGAACTGAGTCTTGAGGTACCCCAGTGCTGACTGGTAAATAAGGAGAGAAATTGGAATTCCATTTAACTGGTTTATATATGTTGGAGAGAGAACTGGTGAACTATTGTAAGGTAGTTTAGGTTAAGCCAAGAAAGGATAGTTGGGACAAGAGTTTGGGCTGAGAAACAGTGTCAAAAGCTTTAGATCGATCCAAAAATAGAGATGAGACAAAGTTACCTGTAGCTCGAGCTTTGACTGCATCAGTGAAGGATAATAGAGCTTTGGTATTACTATGTGCAGGCTTGAATCCATTTTGGGTAGGAGAAAGACGTTTATTGTCAAGTAGGTATTGAAGAAACTGTTTGTGGATACATTTTTTTAGAATTTTGGAAGGAGAAAGAATAGCTGTAGGTCTATAGTTAGATATTTCTATGGAAGTGCCAATTCGTGGAGAAGAAGGATGAAGAACTTTTCCACAGGGTGGAGACATAGGCTTCCTTAGTAGATTATTAGTGAGTGTAGAAACTGGGTAGGCTATTGAGTCAACTGACATTCTTAGATATTCATTAGGAAGATCATCAGCAGAGGGAGAACAAGGTTTGAGTTTGCTCAGTAGGGATTTAAAAGAATGTGGGTACTGGTTGTAGGGAAAATGTGGAGATGCAGCTAGTAGGAGGGCGAGAGAGTGGCAGGTGATTCTGAGAAATTGTTAGTAATGGAAGCTATGCTGTTGATGAAATAAGAATTAAACTGAGATGCTATATCAGAAGAAGTTCTGCCACTGAAGGGTAAATAGGAAGAATGATTTCCAAGGTATAAAATTTTATGGATTGTTTGCCAGAATCCTGTTGGACTAGTTTTGTGCTGATCCTGTGGGTTTGTGTAGAATCTTTTTTTTTATTTTTAAGTTATTTCTTTACTAGATTATGCAATTCTCTAAAGTGTTGTAGATTTTCTTGTGCCTTCTGCTTTGAGTAGCACCCAGCCTTATCCCTTTTTTTGCATAAGGGATCTGGTATTGACAGCCAGGGAGAATAGTTAGTTTTGACTATTTGTTTCTTTCTGACAGGAGCCAACCTGTTGCGTTTAGGAATATAGAGTTGAATTCTTCGACTGCTGAGGGGCAAGTATTTAAGGAAAGACCAGCTAAGAGTATTTAATATATTTGTAAAAGTCTGAGGGTTGAAGTGGGTTAAGTTGCGTACTGTCCTGTAAGTATGTTTGCACGGGTGAGTGACAGGTCTAGTTGTGCAACTAGGGTGGTGATTGCTACTAGAGTCTGGCAGTATTTCCAACTGAATAAAATTGCTTTGGTGGGAGACCAAAACTCAGTCTATAATTGACCATTCTTGGTATGATGAGTTGGTATAGGTTGGGTGAATTATGAGTTATGAAAAGCCAAAAGAGGTTAATGCTGTTTGCAGGGAATTAGGAGTTAAGTTTCTGCCAGTCGATGTTGACATCACTTAATATTGCAGTTTCTAGAGAAATATTGGTTGACATCCAGGATAGGATATCTTCAAGAGTTGATAGATTGTTGCCATGGGTATTTGCAGTGCAATAATGTAGAGGATTTTATGATTATTTAAGTTAAGATAGGAGATAATAAGTTTGGATTTGTCAAAGGAAGGTATAGGATGATTATGAGACGTTAAAGAGATGGAGTTTGGATAGAGTATGGCTACACCACCTTCTTTTCTTTTGATTCGGTCAGCTCTGAGCATACTGAAACCTGGGAGAAGTACGTCTGTGTGGTTTGAACCAAGTTTCAGTAATTACTAATATATCAGGGGATTGTAGGGTTATCCAAGCATGTAATTCGGTCACTTTATTGCAAAGACTACTTATATTTTACATATTTTCTAACACCGTTGGTAAAACCTGGAACTCTCTTCCCAGCGACCTAACCTCACTACCATCACTTACGCAATTCAAAATCAGGCTTAAATCCTACCTTAAAACACATTGGCTATGCACCTGTCTTAACCCAGACTAACAACTCTTGTCTTCTCACTAAATTTCTAAATCTTAATGTCTGCATAATCTACCTGCATACTGGAATCCAGAAGCTGAACTTGTCTTTTAACTAATTTGGACTATCTCTTATATCTTAATATCTCTCTTTGTCACTCTAGTATCTTATGTTAACACACCTCTTTCTAGCATGTTCCTGTACTGTACTTATTTACTTACTTTTTACCCAACTATTTATTTCAATATGTTCTTTTTTGCATAAAATAGTTAAATTGTATATAGTACTTCTATTTCTTAAACTGTGAATTTATTTACTGTTTTTATTTGATTAACGTCATACATTGTTTTGTACTCTCGAGGAGCTTTTCTCCCCGGGCCTCTGCTGAAAATGGATATGTATCCAGCTGGACTAGCCCGGTCAACAAATGTAAAATAAAATAAAATAAATAAATAAAAAAATTTATTGTGTGATGCTGGAGTTTGGGTTAGGGATGGGGAGGCTGTGAAACTGGGACCTGGATTAGGGTGAATGTCACTACAGAGTAGCAGAAATTTGAAGAATACATAGGAAAGGAAGGATTTAATTTTGGACATACCAGTATGTAGTGGTAAGCTCTACTGCCTGCAGTACCAGTTCTCACAAAGAGGAGGAGCTGTGCTGTCAGATGAAGGTAGAAAGTTTTGGGAAGTGTAAGGCCCGTATACATAAAGCAGTATTTGGTTTATAGAAAATCTTATATTTCAGTGGCTGCAGCAACTGAAATACACTGCTTTGTCATGTCAGGAGTGGGAAATCCTTGCATGACAGAGTTTTAACCTGTCATGCATTTTTTTTTTCTTTAAGTCTGAAATGTTTCTTTGGTGCCTTACAGCTTTTATTCTTTTAGATATGACACCTGCATATGTGGTTATGATGATGTCTGATCTGATTAATTCGCTCTTTTGTTAATTCACCCTCTATCACTTGATTTTAACTTTGTAACTTTTTACTTATTCAGAGCCATAGGAAAAGCAGACCCTATCCTGTCAAGCAGGGGCTATGTTAGGGCAAGATCGCAGTATCACATACACACACACACACACACACACATACACACACACACGTGCACACATACATGCAGACAGTGTAAAGGCCTGCAGATTCACCTGATTAACATTTCTTTGCACATGGGAGGAAACCAGGGTACCCAAGCCAAGGAATATACCAAAGAGCCAGGAGCTATGAGGCAGTGATTACTAACTACTCAACTACTGTTCAGAAGAATTAAAATAGATGCCACGGCAACAGGCCAAATGCATGTTTTTACCATGCAATTAGCTGTTTGTACAATTTTTCATCAGTCGATCTTAATATGTTTTCAGAAGCTATGTGTGGGTCTATTTTAGGGAAATAATCTTGAGCTCATAATGAAAATCTAGCAGAATATTACTTTTAATGTGGATGCTCCATGGCAAGGAGTTACTTGTTTTACTACTACTGTGATGTTACATTGACCAGCAGGGCAATCTTCATGTAGGCCAACTATCTTCCACAATGGTATTGGATGTTAACTCTTGCCTCTTGATGATGCATCTGTAGCTGGAAAACCTTTGTGGAGGAAGAAGGCACTGTGTGACATCCCACTCTGAAATGATGTCCCTTTTATTCTCAAATCAGTTGCAGGAAGGAAATGCTAATAGGTAGTTCTGGTGGTGATTTAAGAAAATTGTGTTATTCATCAATGAGTGCATCACTTTTTATGTGGCTGCATGGTGTTTGGTGCGCAGTTTTCATGGCCTGGGAAACAAGTGTCAGGGCAAACACAATGTGTGTGGGAGTGTATAGCCAATCATCCAGCATGCGTTTTGGGAGGTGGATGACACTGGAGCACCCCCCACCCAAAAATAAAAACACCTAGGCATAAGGAGAACATGCAAATGCCACACGGACAATAAGTAAGAAGATAAAATTAAACCATGAATCCTGGAACTGAAAAGTGAAGAATTTACTAAAAAGCCACCGTACTGCCTAGATATGCAATGCTTTTAATATGTAAGGAAAGGGGGGAAACGTTTTTGAAAAGTAACACAGTACCTAATCAACGTATGACTACTTTTGTCCTTGTGTTTGTGATATTACAGTTTAAAAAATCCCTATTGGAGGAGCCTATATTTTCTTTAAAAAATTATATCATTTTGTATGTTATAAGCTTGACAAAATCTGTTCATACATGGTGTGAGACCTTGCATTTTTTCTGATGGATTTAGTTAACAGTAACCTTAAATAGACATTTTTAGGAACATTATGCTTTGTTGCTGTTAAAGCAAGAGCACCCTCAGTTGTTCAGTCTCCTGATTAAAGCTTCTTTGCCTTTTCAATTAATATTGGCTTTAATGTTAGCACATAGTGTAAACATTTGATTTTTTTTTCCTCCTCTGACATTGCTGTTTTCCTCAAATTAATATTACCGCTGAAAAGCGGCACTTGTGCTTAGCGGATGTTTTGCTGTTTACAAAAGTAACAGAAGTCATCAGCTTTTTCCTTAGGAAGAACTTAAGTTATGGTTAAAGTATCAGTGAAATTCTTGTTTCATTCTGTCTTCAGTGTTTTTCACCCGAATCAACCTGTGTTTAGTTATATTGTGATTAGAAAAGGCATTACTAAGGGTACTATTTGCCCAGAAGTTTCCAGCTCAGAGGTGTTGGAGGGGTGTCTGGCATTGAAGCACTTTATAGTCTTAGATGTATCTTTGACAAAGATATCTGATCAGAGCTGGCATAAGAATAATAGATTGTCATGGTGTTTAACACCTCTGGATGGGTAGTTACAGGTGCATCTACTTTGTCTGCAAAGGAAAGTAAAATATGTATGCTGCAGAGTGGAAAATAAGTTTTGCGTGTTTCCTTTTCCTTTGGTAAAGCTGTATTTACAGGCACTGGAGATGGCAGTGCAGCAGTGCTTCAGTAGTACTTGTAGTATCATGTTCTAGAATGATGTGTTTGCTGACGTGCAGGGAACTGCGTATTTACATTGGAGAATGAAAGGGCTGCAGTTCTTGGACTCTGAAATCTGACAAGTTGTGTGGAAACTGTCTGTGATAGGCTGAGACTAATTCATGCCACTTCTCAATCCCTTAAACTGTAGTCATGCATGTGGGTGGGGCTAACTGATGACTAACATGGACAAACCTCCTAAAGCATTTTACATTTTTTCTGTTTTCTGGTGCTGCTTGACGCAGTCCACTTTCCACTAAAAGTGTAGAAAGCGTCTGTAGAAGCAAGACTTCCTCATTCTGACACATGGTTAACATGAAAAAAAATGAAGTATTGGTTATTTGTTTAGCACTGGATCTTTAGATGGGAGTTACTAGGATGTAGAGCTGGCTAATAAGGAGGTAGAGCTCTTGCTCATATTTGCCTTGTGCAGAGTACCTGTCAGTTTCTGTACAAGTTAAATAACCCTTGTTGGCTCAGGCTCAGTAAACTGTGCTGATTTTCTTTCTCCCCGTTCAGTTTATTTCTTTTGTATTGCTGCTTTTTGTTCTTGCTGCCTTGCATTATAGAGTTGCGGTCTGCAGCTTTGTAAAAAGGCCAAGAAGAAATGACATGTAGGGACTTGCTGTGTTTTGTAATCTTTACCTGGCCAGGGAGAATGTATATTTTTACTGTTCCTTTCAAATATTTTTTCTTGGGAGACCATTGGGTGACTTGCGGTAGGAGTACGGATAGAAAAGTGGTTGGTCTTGCAGTGCATCTGGGTGAGGGAGAGGTACATTTGGTATTTGAAGTTGTAAATTTTTATTATTCACTCAGATTTGACTTTTTTCCATTGCTTCAACTTCCGTAGTCTCGCATTCCTTTCTGTGACGATACATTGCTACATTTCATTTTGAATTTGTATCCCTTCCTACGTACTGTGTCCTGCTCTGGAAGTTTTGTTCCTCTGCTTGTCCTCGCAGAATCTTTTGAATTTATATGTTATCTTTGAGGGATACATATCCAGCCATAAGCTAGTCTAATTTTCAAACTGCTTTTTCTTTTAGTGATGCATCTACACCTGGGTGATGGCTTTATTACATAATGCAGATAAGTATAGTATTATCAGTGCTGTGTAGGGATATATGGTAAGGTCCATGTCCCTTGAGTTATTGGCTCTTGTAACACAATAGTGTCCCTTGTCCCTTGAGCTCATGGCTCTTGTGACACAACGCAGTATTCAGTTAGTGTTTGCTGTTGACCACTGATATCACTTGACTGACATTCAATTTCTTCTATTCCTTTACCATTTGTAATTCTACACTACTCCTAAGGTATACTTTTTAGGGACTGGGTCCTCACTGTAACGTATTAGCTTAATATCCATTTTCACTGAAAAGTGAACTCCCCTTTATTGCCTTTGCTGATTGTTTGAGGTTCCTGTACAAATTATCTGGAAGAGGCCTAACAAATCTTCCATTAGGATGTTTGACATTCTACATGTAGATGTTGGTGACTGTTACATGTAGGGGTGGCTTTTAGAGTGTACAAGTTAGTTGAAGATAAACAGCTTACGAAGTTTGATAAGGTACAGCCCAGTTCTGCCAAGTAACTATTGAAGTAAACATGTTCGTTAACGTGTGGCTGGGGTAGCATAGTTGTATCATACAGTGTAACAGCTGCTTACACAGACATTTCTATAGCTATACATTTGTACATGTTTTGTGAAGCCCACTGTTATAGTTCATAAATAAGACAGGGTATGTGTGGTGTCTGGTCGGGTACATTCCTGCAGTCTGAGTTTTGCACCACCTGACATCAGTTTTAAAAATAGATACAACTTCACAGATTGCAGCAGCATAAAAGTACATGATCTGTTAACTTGGGAACTTATCTGCCTTGTTATCATGATTGTTAGTACTGCTGATTATGAACAGAACTGAGTACTTTACTTGATAGGTACTCTATTATTGGGTGGTACAATTGGACGGAAACCTTGTTACTTTCCTGTTCTATAACTTTTGTATATTTGGATTTCCTGCCTGCCTTATCTTTCAGTTTGCTGCTACTTGATTGCTACAGTTATAACTTTCTTGTTCTTGAGTCCAGTGCTCTGTGAGTAACTGCACTGATTCACTTAACCACTTTTATTGCTGTGTCTTCCTGATTGCCTACCGCAGAATCTGCAGTTTGCAGTACTCTGGATGTTTTACAGTACCCTTGCTGTGTGGCAGTACATCTCAGAGAATTGAAACTTTTTGCTGCTAATGAGCTCTTGTCTTGTAGTTATGGGTTTGATACCATTACTTTCTGCTTGGATAATTGCATGCCAAGCAGATCATTTAGTCAGACTGTTGTTATTAGGACACACTTGTAAAGAAACACCTGTGCCTAAAGCTTTATCTACTTAACAAATGAGTAAATTTACTGAACTAGAAAGCAAAATGGTTTGATGGCTGGGAGAAAAAAAAATGACCATTTGTGTGGACTCCATCTCAACAAGGAGAATACAAGTCAGTTATGCAGTAAATGTAATCTCATTGAAATTGGTTTGCCCACAAAAAGTTTTGTTGTAGCTGTTGGATATATTTTTTGAAATATGGACAAAATTTGCTGACCACATCTATGCCTCTTTATTTCCAAGACCTCCTCCTTTTGGACTTCTGTTGTATGGGACTCTGTAAATAGGCAATTAGAAAGTCATTCTGCCATTATTTGTTTAAAACTCGTATTTGTTTCCCTGAATCTTTCTGCGTGTCTTGTCTGTTTTTTCCTGTTTTTGTGGCTGCTTTTCTCATAGCAAACTCTCATTATGGAACATTGTTTTCCTTTCTACGTTATTTACAGCATGCCGTCTTTGAAAAGGATCACCAGATCCTAGCTAATTAAGTGAAGTAAATTAAAAATATTGAGCCATTGTCTTCAAGCATCTTTAATCAGACCACTTTGTAATAGCTGAACAACTCAGTCACATGTAACACTGAGAAAGGGATTGGTCCATGCTGTTTGCCAGCAATTTTTATTCATTCAGGGTCAGTCTGTTATTCAGCACAGACTCTGAAAGGGGAGGAGGGATAAGAATCCAGGGTGCTTGAATAGGACATGACATGAAGGGTGTACAGGCAAAAGTCAATCCTGTTTCAAGTGTTACAGAAGTAAACTGTGAAGTTGTAGCACCACCTACTGGCTTTTCTTTATTTATTAATTTTTGTCTGTGTGTTCTTCAAGGAATATCTTTGAGAATCACAAACTGTTTCTGTTTTTGTTTTATCGCTGTGTTACTACGGTAAATTTCACTAACTATAATTGAGCATAAAGACTCCTAAGTGAAGCATTATAGTATATGCTATCACTGTTGACTTCTATTATGCTTTAATTTTTTCCCATGAGTGATATTACGTAATTTCATATTTCAAGTGGTTGCCATTTATGATGTGCATACAGTTGTCTTTGTTTGACTTCAGGAGCATTTGTGATAGATTTGTTATTGTTTAACCGCTTTACAGTTTAAATATTGACTAAGTTCAGCTATTGAGCATGGTACAGTAGACACCTTGTAGGCATGACCCAAGCCAAAGGCATGT
The DNA here is from genome assembly GCF_019279795.1 of Protopterus annectens. Classification (NCBI taxonomy): domain Eukaryota; kingdom Metazoa; phylum Chordata; order Ceratodontiformes; family Protopteridae; genus Protopterus; species Protopterus annectens. Next base: position 479,969,478 of record NC_056725.1, on the reverse strand, counting down.
AAGAAATTTTAAACTGTGGATTGTATGCACTTAATGACATTTGTGAGTCCCTATTTGTTTCAGAGATATACAAACTTAGGTTGAAGTCTATTAGTGTGAGTATGCTTGTGTTAATTGTTAATATTTACAGGTTGCTGAAAAGAGGGAAATTTTGAGTATGGATTTTTTTTCCTTTTCAAGTCATCAAGACATTCTGTAGTTACCAGAGCTATCATTTTGTCTTTACCGGTGTTTGGGTGCAGAAAAAAAATAATTGCCCAACTGTATGCTGAGAGTAGAGGATGAACATTCAACATTGCTTCTTACAGAGAAGTAACTGAGTCAAAACTGGAAGTAGGAATTGAAAATGACATGTTGAAATAGTGCATGAAAAATATTTAATACTTTGTCTCCTGTTTTATTTTGGTGCTGTGCACTAATTAATTTGTTCATAATTTCATGCTAGAACAGGCAACAACTTGTAGAAGGCAGTGTATTACTGTATTAAACCCACCCCCAGTAGTTTTGTGTAGAAGTGTGCATGGCCTGAGTTATTGACATGGCAAATGGTAATGATGTCGTATGCAAATGATACATGATTGACATGCCAGGCAAATTTGCTTCTTTTGTTTTTGCGAGGGGGGGCTGTGACCCCCTACATACCCCACATGGGAGGGTGTACCCCCCAAATGATATATTCCAACTCCAAGATCGCACTACATTGAGGAAAGGGTTACTCATATGCATCATGTCCCCGTCAACTGTGTACAACCATAATTTGCACACAGCATCATGGCTTTTCGTTTTGCCACTGTTCAACCTTTTTTTCTACTGTTCATGTGCTTTACAGATCCTGATATGCTTGTTACACTGTAAAGAAATAACTGCTCGCGGATGAAATACTCTTGTCTTTAATAATGATGGTGCTGTGTATCCATCACATTTTCCTTTTCCTTTCATTTTGTTTTTAAAATTTATTTCCTTGTAGCAGAGTGCACACCTTGCATCTTTATTAAAGAGAAGACTATTTAATCCGAACAACTGTGATTTCTTGATATTATAACTAGTTTGCAGGATCTGTATACCGCATGCTGAGAATGCCGGCAGAATATTCATGCAGACGAAGAAGACATCGACATGAGTATTCATAGATTTTCATACACGTCAACTGGTGCTTGGTGGTGGGCAGGCCTTGCTACTGTGCATCCGGGCTGTTAATGCAGTAAAGCCAAGCCTCTGAGAACTGGATGCTTTTCCTTCCGTGTATTTTCCTTAGTTTGTAGAGTTGAGTGAAATTTAACTTAGATTTTGACTTTGTGTACTGACCTTGTACGCAGAATTGTGCAGTGTCATTCCAACTGCGTATGCGGTAGTGAATCAGTAGATCCCTTGTTAAAGTTTGGGGCAAAAGTGCCAAGAAATGTCCCAAATGTTTAATTTGCTATCTGCTGCCAAGTCATGGAACTTAATGAGTTGCAGTCTGGATGAGAGAGATGTTCTGTAACCCCCTGTTAAGGAAAGGGTGTGGGGTGCTAGGCTTAGGTTGTAGACTCTGGGAAGAATTTAAAAATGAAATGTTATTTATTAAATGTAAAAAAAAAAAGAATATAACGGGAACTGTTTTGTTTATGTCAAGGAGCGGATGCTGGTAGAGTAAACACTTGTATTTGTAGGCTGGACACTCCCGTTTGAGTAGGTAGTGAAGGGTCTATTAACCTAAAAGTGTAGTTGCATTTCAAGATTATTCCAGAAATTAAAAGTAATGGGAGTGATGGTCACCAATTCATGTACTGTGAATGAGATTCAGTGTTACAAAAAGGATTGTGTGTAGGGGATCTGGGGTCTATATCACATCAGCGAACGCTGATATATCGAACTTCAAAGTCCAGAAGCTGAAAACAGCGAAGGAACGGGTCAGCAAATTTTTTTTTCTCGGGGGGAAAAATTTGCTGGGCCGTTCTGGGCTTTGCTGTTTTCTCCACTGTGGTGTAATCTCAGAGTTGGTATATTTAAGTTGGCGGGGGGGTTGACTGTATCCCTGGGAAAAATTCACTGATCCGTTCCTTCGCTGTTTTCAGATTTTGGACATTTGAGTTCGACATAACAGCGTTCGCTATTTTTAGCATTCACTGTTATGATATAGACTCGGGAATCTGATTGTGAGTGGAAGCACAAAATATGAAATGGTTGAGCTACTTGCATTGTGCAGGGTCTTGTGTCTATTTCTTGGGGGGGGGTTGATTGCCCCCCTCACTGCACGCTGCTGGTTAATCTGATATTCCACTGGTGCCAAGTTCAGACCAATATCTCTTAATAACTGGGTAGTTCATCACTTTGGCATGGGTCATTTGAAAGTGGCTCAAATCCCAGTCCTCCTCACTTAAGACTGAAGGAAGGGGGAGGGATTGGGCATTTTAATCAGTCAGAATAGCTGACCTTTTTACTTCAACTTCTACTGGAAAAGTTAGGGTTAAAGGCACTGTTTAGAAGAATAGTGTTAGACTTGCAAAGCAGTTGTTTATACTTGTATACAGGTTGGCACAAAGTGTGATGCAAAGTCACAAATTGGCATCTGATTTCTCAGTAAACTGTGTGGTGAGTGATTGCTGTTTTGGAATGCTTTTTCAAAGTTAATATTGTATCCCTTTAAGTGCGAATACATTGTCTCAAACAGGATATGTTGTGAAATTACTTGAATTGTCAGTTATCCTGTGATGTAACTAAGAAAAGTTTCAACAGAAGAATTCTTTATGAACATATAGGCATTTAAAATGGTCAGTTTCTTACGTTTAGAAGGCAGCTTATTGCATTAATAGATACATTTCTTTAGAATAACTTAATATATCACTCATCCTTTCCTACACCCTGGTGAATACAAAGAAGGAATCAAAAGGAAAAAAGGTAGCTGTATTATAAGAACGGCCTTTAACATTTGGAAATTCTGGTAGTGACTCTCTCTAAGCACAAAGACTGTATACCACAGGTTGAAGAAAGACTCAGCATACATAGAAGTGAGACAGGTGGTTGTGCAGTCATGCTGGTGTGGTAAATATCTGGACTGTAATGGGATACTGTGACTATGTGAATTGTCAGTATGCAGGGCTGACATTTTTGTTTGCCTCTGATGCTTACATTTTACTCTAAAGCTGTCTTGCCCTCACTTTACACAGTACACCTCATTCTTGAGTGATCATATCACTTCAAAAGTCAATTTAGTCAATCATTCTGATTGATTAAGGCACTGCATAATTAGATGAGATATGGACAATATGGGAATTGGCAGTACCAATAAATGGTCTTTTTACATTTCAGGTACTGTTAATATGTTCTAGGATAGAAATACACATACAACTAAATGAATAAACACTGATTTAGTAGTCAGTTGTGGCAGGTTTCTGAAAGCATTTTTGTAAGAAAGGTTGATGTTGTTATCACATATTCAGTGTCATGTAACCAAACATTGCTGCTTGATAATCTTATATGTACTGGTCTGTTCAGTTTGTTACCTCTGGCATTTAGCCCAAGTACTGCAGTGGCTTTTTACCGCTTGTCCTGTAATACAATGTCTTTTTTATCCTTTTGTTAACCATGTTCATCCCACATTTCAGGGGAGACACGTGGCGGTCTTTTTACTGCTAAGGGAAATTTGGCCAGGGCATCTGGGACATTTCCCTACTTTGTTCAGTAGGTGCAGTGGGATCATTTGCATAGAGTTGCCACAAACTTGAGCAGGTGTAGACCTCTATTTAATGTCTCATCCAAAGGGCTACTTACTTTGGAGAACTGCAAGTTATGCATGCTGCACTGCCAGCAGTCCATCTACCTGGGTGGGAATAGAACCCACATCCTTCTGCATCAAAGGCGAGTGTGTTGCTTGTTTGCACCACTGGCACTGTTACTTAACTTTTTATGGTGAAACTGTAGTTTTTAAAACAGTGCCATATAAGTGAGGATGAAATGTAACTTAAATGGTGCATGTGAATAGTACATACTACTAAATGATGTCTGCATAGATAATGCGAGGATTTAGAAATTCCTTGGATTTAACAGGGAAACTTGGGTAAAAGTGAAGAGGATGTGGAGGTAGAATGTGGGTGTTTTTGTTGCAAACAAAGTACTGGGCGATGATGTTCAAGTTTGTGTTTACAATACTGTCAGTTTCATTTTACTTGTGTCAGGTAAACAAAACTGTTTATCTGACAGGTGCTAATATGTTAATGTTTTTAAATGTAATGTAACAAACTAGAGATGCCAAAAACAAAGCATCCAAAAGTAAATCAAGTCCCAAGATGCAGTAAATAAAAAGTTTAATATTTAAAAATGAAAATAAAAATCTAGTGTATATGGCAAGTTGTACTTTGCCTGCGCTTTCTGTTCTGCTATGCCTAGTTGTAACAGCAAAGTGTTTCTTTTTGGTGTGTGTGTGTGTGTGTGTGTGTGTGTGTGTGTGTGTGTGTGTGTGTGTGTGTGTGTGTGTGTGTGTGTGTGTGTGTGTGTGTGTTGGAGGCAGGGGCATTCTTATGAAGCCACTGGTGCACTGAGTGGCCAGTATTTTTAGATTGTTTCCATGGTTGGGGTTGTGTCCTCTTTTTGGCCTTGAGGCTTTGCTTACATGAAAGCAAGAAGAGAAACTCACTTGCATGGCTTTATCTCTACCACATGGGACGCTCTTCATTACTATCATGTGTAAAGGGTACAGTGCAAGCTCTTTCAAGTTCTTATTGTATGAACCTCTAAAAGGCAGACCTGCTTTTCACTAGTATGTGATACGGTCTGTGTTTAATACAGCATTTCCACACTTCACCTAAAAGTTCAGGAAAATGTATCCCATAGATAATTACTTTAAATTTTGTCAGTGTTATGCGTCTGAGTTCAGGCTGTGGCTTGAAAAGCATGCTTGCCACTCATCATCAGTAGAGTTGTAGTGGAAACATAATGTTGCAGTTCCCATTCCTTGTTTCCCAAAAAGCTGTGGTGCAGTACTGTTTTTATGTAGTAGCAGTATTCTTTGTAAGGTTCTCCAGACAGTTGTGTTTCTCTCTGAATCCAGGAGAGGTAGTGTCATTTTTCTACTGTTAATGCTTAATAAAGGCAGCAGCCAAAAACCAAAAAATGTAAAAGATAATAGATTCTGTATGTATTGTGCCTCATTTCTGTCATGAGGCTAGCTAAGGTGGATTTTTTAAGCTGGCATGCAGCTTTTGTCTTAGTTGTGAAGCGCCAGTGTGTCATCAGAGTAGTGCAATATTCCCAAGTTTGTGTTGGTGCTTGTTTTAGCAGAGGTTCCTGGATGTGTTTTCAGCCTCAAGCTGTATACAGACGTGCTTTCTTTGCTGATGTGAGCCATGGCGTGAGATCACAGATCCATGCTTTGCGGATCCTTCCCACATTGTTAATGCACTGCTTATGCTCTACACTGTAGATGCTCCCCTTTACCTTGCATTAGTATAGTATCCATTATCTGCTAATGTCCACAATTGCTGCACATTTCAGAAAGAGAAACACCCTTGGGGGAAAAATTCTAAGTACCTTTACTTATTGCCTCAGTGCTTTTTTTCCCCCTCCCTCTCAAACAAGCTTAGTCACAATATATCAACACGCACACACACACACACACACACACACTGCAAGTGTGTATATTTTCTCCCTTTAATGACTTTGCTTTATAAGGGTGCATGGACCTGTTATTGTGAGTATCCTTTGCATCATCAGTAGGAATAAAACTTGTAAGACTTGAGTCAGGCTGGCAGCTAAAACTTTCTTAGGCTACCTTAGACCCTCTCCTTTTTCTATAATGCTGAGGGGGTCTGGTGCCCTTATTTACATATTAAAATGCAACAAGCAGCTTAAAAGTGCTGCATAAGTAAACACCAGTTCTGCAGACCAGTCCCGAGGAATGCGTGTGTCACACTTGAATGTGCACCCCAAACACTGCAACTGCCTCATCGTTTAAGTGACACAACTTCTCGTATTGTATAAACTCTGTGATAACTAATGTACATCTATGCAAAAGAATGAAGCGTAACTTCTGGCCCACAGGTACCCAAATATAGTCTGATCACATCATACCTCTCAACTGCCCCTGATTCTTCCTTCCGTGTTTGCTCCTTCCCTACTAAATGTTTCTTCTGGTAGATCAAGGAGGACAATGCACTTGAGCTACTCCATGTTCAAATCACCAAAGGCAAAATGCAGTACAACTTCCTTGCGAGCTATAGGTCCCCCACTATGACTCCGTAAACCCACACCATGTATTTATTGGAAACACTCGCCATCCGACCCTGGTCTAGATTCATGGGTGACTTTAATTACCCCACTATTAACTGGGAATCCTATACAACACCAAATGTATAGGCACATAGATTTGTGGATTTTGTAAACACAAACAGACTGGATGAGATTCAGTACACCAACCAGGGGTGCAACCATACTATATCTGGTCTTCATTAATATGGGAGAGTGCTGCATACCCCTACTGTAATTTCTGACCTGGTAAGGTCAGACCACAAAATGGCCTTCCTTGAAGTAAAACTAAAACCTGGACCCTCAGCTAAACCTGAAATATTCAGGAACTACTCTAAGGCTAACTTCCTGCTATTAAGTGATAACCTGACAAAATTTCAAGGCTCCATAAACCCTGATAACACTGCTGCCTTTGGAGAACTGTTCACAGAAACTCTGTACAAGAGTGTTAATAGCTGCGTAGAGGCAGCTGTACCCACCAGGAAGAAGCAGAGAACTAACTCAAATAACAAGCCACCCTAGTGGAATCACAAAATCAGTAGGCTGTATAACAGAAAGAAGAAAATCATGGCAAAATTACGAGGTGCAACACCCAACAGGATAAAAGCAGTCTCCTTAAACTAGACAAACAACTCGGAGGACATATAGTCTACCAAAGCCAAATTTGAGGTTAGTTTGGCTTCTCAGGCCAAGGACAACCACAAGTTATTCTTTATCTATGTCTGGAACCTCAAAAGCAGTACATAATTGTGTGCAGAGTTCATTGTAAATGGAGCCACCTATACTGAGCTAGAAGGTATAGCAAACCTACTGGCCAACAAATTCATCTCCAACTTTACCCCTCTCTCCCCCTCAACCTTCCTTCAGGAAATACCATCAAATATAACTCCTCTGTGTCACTAGGGAACAGGTCCTTAATGCTGTCTATTAAGGTAAATAACACTGCATCAATGTCCCCAGACAATATCTCAGAATGCCTTCTAAATAGCATGAAACATGACCTATCAGGTCGTCTGGAATTGCTATTTAACTGTAGCTTACAAACAGGCTTCATGCCTCATGAATGGAGAACAGGAACAGTCATCACTCTGCAAAGGTGGGCCATCTACAAACCCTACTAACTATAGACCCACAAGTCTCACTAGTCTTGTATGTAAAGCCGTGGAAATAAACACTGGACCCAAACCCAGTTTGGTTTCTTCAAGGGCAGATCATGCCAACTCAACCTGGTGGACTTCTTTGAGACGGTCACCAAAGTAATGGATGAGGACAGAATGGTTCACATTGCCCACCTTGACTTGGCCAAGGCATTTGACTCAATACCCCACTCGGGCATTGTTCATAAACTCAGGAGGTTAGGTACAAACCTGTATGTCACTCTGTGGATAGCCAGCTGGCTCACAGACAGCACTCAGGAAGTTAGAATTGGAGTCCTCCTCTACAAACAGGCCAGTCACAAGTGGAGTCCCTCGGGCATTGATCTTTGGACCACTCATTTTGTCATTTACTTCTCTGAAGTCAAAGCCAATGTCCGTGGTCTCTGGCTGACAAAATTTGCAGATTACAAATTAGGAGCTGCCATTGAATCCCACACTGCCGCAAATGTTCTTCATTAAGGGCTGACACAGACAGACAGCTAGTGTCAGAGCCATGGACTAAAACTAAATGCCAAGAAATGCATAATAGTATCCTTTGGGAAGTCATCCTTCCTGGTAACTATCATATTGGCTGCACGCCCTTACAGTAGTGAGGAAATCATTCTATATTGTACAACTTATAGACAAAGGTATGGCATCTAAGTTCAAGGAAGTCATTGTTCCACTGTATTCGGCATTCATTAGACCATTGAGTCAGTGCCCCCTTTGGTATGTACCTAACCAGGCATTTCCAACAATTGGAACTTCCACAGAGGTTGCTCACTAAAATAATATGGGCATAGGTAAAATGCCCTATGCAGAACACCTCAAGGCCCTACCCCCGTATTCTGTCTCCTGCAGGCTTTTGAGGAGGGATCCATGCTTGTCATACAGAGCATTGTGACCCCAGTCTGATGGACCTCCAGCATATCCACCAAACAAAGAGCACCAGAATTACAAATTCTAAAACTTAAACCTTGCCTGTGATATAAATAGAACCTCCTGGAGAGACAGGTATGTATCCCAGAGACTACCCCGTATCTGGAATAGGCTCCCCATCCATGTGAAGTAGAGTTCCTCCCTAACCCAATTCAAGTACAACAATTGAATGGGTTACAGAAAATTCATCTCTGGTTTGGCACCTATGTGTCTAATAGACACAGGCAACCTGTAAATGGTTCATCTCACAGGCCCCTGCTTGTAAATGTTTCATCTCCCAAGCACCTGCTTGCACTTATTAAGGGTATCAGAACTTGTCAGAGATTTGGGATGCATGTCTAGGCTTAAAAAGACAGTTGTTAGCCTAGTAAATACATATGAACCTATTGCAGATAATCAATAATGGCAGGCATTAGAGTTTCATTCTTACTGTACAGAAAATACATACTGATGCAAAAAAACTCTTGTTTTGTTAACTTTTAAGTGGATTACAGTAAAGTTTCCTTAATATTGGGGTTTTCCCCTTTTTGTCTTTGTCAGAACCATTGAGCAAAAATGTTGACAGGTTACCAGTGAGTGATCCTGAAGCTGGTCTCTTACTTGCTGCCAAGGCAAATTAACAATATCCAGGCAAGGCTTCTTTCTGTATTGTTCTGTCTTCTAGACTGGCCTGATTCAAATGCTTAATCCACACTCCAATTTCCAGTTTGCCACAGCAATAAAGTTAGTAATTTTAATTATTAAAAAAGCTGTGAGATGAAGCAGAACGTGCAACACAGTAGGTCTAGTGACTCGCTTCTCTTCTGTTTCATTCCATTTCTATCCTCTTAAGCTGTGACTTTTTCCCCGCTCTGTGAAGCACTGCAGTCGTAGATCTCACATGGCTACTGTTCTCCTGGTAGAACATCAGCTCCAATAGTTTGCCCCTTCAGCTGCACAACATAAAAATTGACTTAAATGTAAACCTGCTGAAATCTGTAAATCCTAATTTAAAGGTAGCATTTTGTGACAGCCTGTTATTTAAATAGTAAATTCTGTACTTCTTGCAGAATTCAAGACAACTTGGTCACAATACTGAGTGGGACAGTCTTTCTGAAACGTCAGATTGTACAGGACAGTCCACGCCAGCATCAAATGAAAAGCATTAAGTTCATCTTCTTACCAAAATAACGGTGTCTGTCTAAGTTTTGAAGCTGGGACATTCATTTTTTTGTCATACTGCTTTATATGATATTAAGATAACATAAGTGTAGTGCACAGCTTTCAGTTTCTTTTAGAGAAAACTCAGACAATATTTTTTATTGTAAAATATTAAGTAAGTTGCCATTTTTCATGAACCAGTACAGGCTTAGTCAAAATAACTTCACCCTAGCTGAAACTTGGTTCACAAACATCAAACTCCTTATTAGTCCCAAAAAAAGCCGACTCATTCTTTTTTTGGTCCAGGCAGACCACCTGCCCCTTAATAATAGTTTTCATATCAACTCCAAAGATAACATTCAAATCAGCCCAACCACACACATCAAACCGCTAGGGGTAATAATAGACAATAATCTGAGATTCTACGTCCACATTGCACAAACCATCAAAAAAGTAAACATAAAACTCGGACTCCTTTACAGGAACAAACACTTCATTACTAAATTTACCAAAACAACCATTGCAAGGACTCCTGTTTTATCCATCCTTCTATATGCCTCTCCCATGTTGACTAATCTCCGACTAACCGATCTAAATAAAATGAAATCTTGCTATAATAAGATTGTCAAGTTTGCTACTGAAGCCTCATATATAGGTCCCACCCCTGTTTATCCCTTAAGCAGCTCAACTGGCTGAAATTGCCTCACATCCTACTACTACTCAATTTACTCAATCAAGCTTTACTGCTTTCCTGATAGAACCCCAGGACTTCGACAATTAATTCAGCCCCACTTACCTTCTAGAGCCTTACACTCTAGTAATCAGCACCTCATAACTGTCATCAAACACAAAAACGATGCTGGGAAATCCCTTTTTGCCAGTACCATTGCCAACAATTGGAACTCAGTGCCAAATGAAATAACTTCTACCACCTCCACTTCTCATTTAAAAAAATTCCTGAAAACCCACTATCTAAATAACCAGCTATGTTCATGTAATTCCCCAGGATAATCCACACCAAGAAATTGTTTCAGAACTTCAGCTATATATAGACAGTTTTCTCCTGAAAGCTAGCCAACCCACTGATATATACCTTACTGAACAAAACAAAAAAAAATTACATGGTTTACTGTATAACTTGTTAATCTCTGCTGCATTGTTTTTCAGTGATGTATGTAACAGCTATTAAGGCTCTCTCCTATATTATAATGTATTGTATTGTATAATATTTAATGTTTTGTACTATATTATATTCTACTGTTTGTATTTCTCTTGGAGCTTTTCTCCCCGGGCCTCCGCTGAAAATGGACCTGTGTCCAGTTGGACTTTCCAGGAAAACAAATGTAAAATAAATAAAACTTACTTAAGTTATGTTACTGATATTTGTCACAGATATTCAAAGTAGTTACTTATTACTCCCTTCAAGTTACCCTGAATTGTAATTTTTTTTATATTTTTCAGGTATCCATGACTGCTCACATCCCCGAAGATACAGAGAAAAAACAAGAAGGTAACTCTATCAGATTTTCAGAGTTGTTTATTCAGTCAGTCAACTTTGTTAGTGTGTGCATTCGTGTACATATGTAAACTAAATGCTTTGAGTGTACTGTGGTGGTTATAACTTATTTGTTTAAGATGGTTCATATCTTAGAAAGTCTATATAAAGGTGTACATGGTCTCAGGAAATTGAATGGATTTTATTTTTTGTGTGTGTATATTTTCCTTTACACTTGTGTGAGGGTGATAGATCTGTGGAAGCTGTCGAAATATTACCGAGTAGGCATCCACAGACTAACTGCTTCTGAGGTGCCTTTAAGTCGACGTTATCAAGATACTTCAGAGGATTGTCCGCATGTAATTCATTTGGTTCTCTGTGGACTTTCCCATTTATAGGCTCTTTGGAACAGAATAAAGCCCATCTGTGACTTGCATGATCTTGGTTTGATCTGCTTTGTTGGGAGCTGGTGGAGGTGGTAGGGAAGATCCTGACCTGAATGAAAGGTGCCTGTACTTCTACCTTAAGGGTGGAGAGATGACAGCTTCGATCTTCTGTATTATCACCCACAAATCAAGCAAGCAAAGGCTTGAGGCACACAGGGGATTTTACATGCCTCATAAGCATGTCACGTGATGCACTGTGAACACAATTGTGACTGTGATTGGAAGTATTCATTTCCACATAGGGGTTTGCCATTATGAGAAGGAGGTTGTACTCTACCGCCTAGAGCATTGTAAGCTAGCGGGACCTGGGTTCCCCTTGTGGATGACTGGTTAATGGTCTGCTACTTCTTAGCTTCAGCATGGTAGGGCTGTAAAAGAACAAGTGTGTGATCAGATGGCTGAAGTTCGTGAAGGTAGAAGTCGTGTAGGAAAAATAAAGTTTCTGTATTCATAAATAACTATCCAGTTAAATGTTTCTACACTGCTTTTATAGTCAAAGGTAGTCCAGATTTGTTAGGGGACTGAAAATGCTACCCTTATTCTCTGCTGTGATACCTGTTAGAGGTAGTTTTGCAGAGAACATATACATGTATACTGAGAGCATATGTTGGGAGCATGCAGAGGAAAGCCTAACAAGAAATGCAGTCGGGACATTCTTTGTAGGACTTGGGTGGTATAAATGGAACTGAAGGGCAGTTTTAAACCTGATACCAGCTTCGCTTTTTAAGAATGCTGCTCTTTGGAAATAATTTTGGGGCCTTAGCAAGGTGTACTGAAGGGTATTGGAGAATATCAGACATTTTAGAGGCTTAAAGGAGCCTGGCTTAGTGAAAAGATATGGGACAGTGAGATGTATTTCATTAGGAAGGGGTTACATAACTTGGTCAGACTCTGAACATTTTGATCATTGTGTTTTAATTTAATCATGCATTAAGTGGAAGAAAAGAAGTAATTATTACTGTGACCAAGTCATACTTATCATCTTAAAAAGAACAAAGAAAAAGGGAGAGTTATTTTATAGGAGAAAATATGTACAAAGAGACCACAGCAGTAAAATAAAGTGGATTAAAAGTGACAGTTTCATAAGAAATGCAGTATATTTTTCTTTGAGAAGATGATGGAAAAATGGAGCATCTGCTATAGAAATTTGCATGATGGTAGTGCAAAAAAAGTGAAAACTAGTCTGGATTTCAGCATATTTGCCCAAGCAGTTTAGCTTTAAGTGTATATTTTGAAAATTATGGCAATAATGGAGCCTTTTTTTGAGGCGTACCCTGCTATAGTAAGTGCACCGTGTTTAATAAAAGTAGTTACTTATGTAAATTTCAGACTGTTCTTCAGTCTTTTTAGAATTTAAATAGTGTTTATCACAGTTTGCTGCTGCCATTGTTGTAAATGTCCACTCACCATACTTGGAAGGTATTTGCCAATAATAATTGTATCATAACAAAAATCCTTGATAAATGCAGGGAGATGTGGATGTTAAGGGTAGGAAATCCTTAGATCAGAATAGAGTCTGCAGAGCTTGCAGTGAGTGCTAACTTTATTTCCCCACACAACATTATAAATACTCTTAGAATGTCCTACAAAACACTTGTGACTTCACTGCAAATATGCACTTACCAAATCATTAGCATTTGCTAAATTTGGAGTCATGGAACTGAAAACAAGAATCCTCGGGAACAATATAGTTTGTATGTTTGTCCTGTATATTTGTGTTGTTTATAGCTTTGCTACTGAGGAATCTGTCATATGTTGTACTCTCATTTAATATCAGTCGTGTCAGGAGTAATCCCTCTGTGTTACGAGATCCTTCTGACTACCACATAATTACATTCTCCTTGCTTGCAAATTCCAGTTGGGATTTGAAGTGATGCACTTGATAAGCTAATATGAACTGCACACAAAACAGCACCTTCTATCTTAACTGGTAGTATAGCTGTGCATTGTGAGTTTTTGTGGAGAAACATAATTATTGGATCACTTCTGTACTGCAGGACTATGGATATTTTATGGTCTCTGTCTCTTGTTTTTTTTTTTTTTTTTTTTTTTTGCCCTTTTTTTAGGGAAAAGTTTTCTTCACAGTAAATTTGTAAGGCTGCCTGGTGGACTTCATGTAGCCTTTTAAATCACACAACATGTTGCAGTTCACATCACAGAAATGCTCGGGGGGCTTCATGTAATTGCTGAGCAGGTGGCTCACTTTGTGCAGTGCTTCATAAGTCTGTAGAGTGACAAGTCATTTTTGACTGTGCTTTTGAAGAATTACTTCTATGACAGTTGCTTATTTCCATGGTTATGCATTTTGGCATGTTTTTTTATTTAGCTAACAATGTTAATGGGAATTCTCATTGACTGGCTGGCCTTTGCTTATTGTTTTGTGATAAGTCTCATTATGTTGGTCAATGCAAAATTCATGTTGATTTGCTGTTTCTCATTAGATCTTAAGGCGTGCACTTTTTATAATTTGGAATTTGTTAGACGTTGACAAACATGTTGCTGTAGAATTTGCTATGATGATATTGCTACATTAACTTTTTGCTGTGACAGTTTTTTTTTACATTTGTAAACAGGAACATTTATTGCAGCAGGTGCCGTGCAGTTATGTTGCTCGGTACATATGTCTGCAATGTGCAATAGGAAAGTTCACCTTTATTCCCTTAGTGTCTAATACTGGAGAGTTTTTTTTTGTCTTTTTCCATCACTGTCCCCATTTCCTCCTTTCAGATTTTTCTGCTTTGCTCTTGTGCTTGGTGTATGTCACTCTGGCATGATGGCTTGTTTGGTTTTGCCATTTGCAAAGCTGATGGCATCATGACTGCCAGCACCAGTTCTGTCACAAACAAGTCTGAAGGCACATTTACAGTGTTATGGCTTTTTATGCCTGGGCAAGCTTACCTCACCAGCTGTGCATCTGTTTTTCTTTTTTAATAAGTGTATTCAAAAAATAAAGATAACAGCCATCAAGTAAACATTGAAAATATTCTTTATACAAGCTTAAAATCTCATACCTCTGGTAGTGACATGGAGTAAGTAGAATTAAAGATCTGAACAGACCAATTACCAGTGATTAATTCAGAAACAATATAATCTAAAAGCTTCAAAGTTCTATTAAACCTTCTGTTTAATAAGGTGAGTGTCTTGACCAACTGTAAATCTACATATTGTAGATAAGAGCGGGGACAAAGAAGGACCATAACCAATAATATTGTACAAGGTCGTGCAGTATGAAATCTACTATAGAATGTAAACTGTTATTTAATGGACTGCTCCAAGGATAATTTAAACCCAAGATTCCTAGATCAGTTTTAGCATGGTGTCTAAGTTTTGAAGCTGGGACATTCATTTACTCACTACAACAGTCAAGTCTTCTAACTTATAGCTCTAATTGCAATGCCAAGATAAATCTACTGGTTTTCATTAGTGCCTGTCAGGCCATCATGAGACAAAAAAACTCTGATATTAAAATTAGCCTGACCAGCCTTGGCATTGCATCTTAATGGTGTAATGGACATTTGAGGCACCGGAAGCATAACATTTCCAGTGTGGTGGTGCCAGACGGATGCAATTCCAAGCATGTGCTCTGTCTGTGGACTTCACTGCATCATGCCACAGCTCACATGCCATCAGAGTTTCCCATGCATTCTTAGTGGTCACTGTTACAGTGAAAATCCCACCCCTGCCTTTTGAAAAACAAGTTGACATTTTGCAGTTAGCCTGTTTTTTTAACTATCTGTACTCAGCAGCTGTATTGCCTCTTGGATCCCAATTTGCTAGGGGTGACAGCAGAAGCCCTTTCCTTACATTACCAAATCCGCTAGTGCTGGTCTACTTCAGTTAAAGAAATGAGGCTTTGGATCTTTCCTAGAATGTGGACATAATATTTTACTTTGAGTTTAACTACATTTGCTTAAAGTGTAAGGCCGCGGAACACTGCTTAAGTAAAAAGAACACAGTTCATTTATTCTTTATGTTCTCCTTCATACATTTAATTTTATAAGTAAATCTAGAAACTGCTGGCTGCATATTATTCCTGCAAGTAAAACTAAATAACTACATTGATGTATGCCACCAAAGAAGAGGAGGAATGTTGAGTGAATTACTGAGTAGCGGGATGGCTGATTATGAAACATTCCCCAACTCTAGATTTTTTGGCACCCACTATTTCAAAAAAGAAAAACCTTCACTTTCCAAAAGAGATTTTCAGGCAAAGTTTGTGTGAAACTGTCTTTGATATGCAGCAATCTTGGAGAGAGAGGAGTACCAAGTTTTCAAAAAAGCAAAACCTTCACTTTCCAAAAGAGATTTTCAGGCAAAGTTTGTGTGAAACTGTCTTTGATATGCAGCAATCTTGGAGAGAGAGGAGTACCAAGTTTTCAAAAAAGCAAAACCTTCACTTTCCAAAAGAGATTTTCAGGCAAAGTTTGTGTGAAACTGTCTTTGATATGCAGCAATCTTGGAGAGAGGAGTACCAAGTTTTCAAAAAAGCAAAACCTTCACTTTCCAAAAGAGATTTTCAGGCAAAGTTTGTGTGAAACTGTCTTTGATATGCAGCAATCTTGGAGAGAGAGGAGTACCAAGTTGCAAATCCCTCTGTATAGAAAGTGTGAGATTTGTACCCCTCCCCCCAAAAATGCTTTTTCTCATTCTCCCAACATACTCTGATGTGGATGGGGATCATCAAATTTAGATGTTAAGAAATCCATGTCAAGTAGTTTTCAAGTATACAAATTATTGACATTCCTGCAAGTATAATTTTCATGGATGTTTATAGCATTATATCCAGGCCTGCTTATAAGGAGTGTGTTCCAATCACAGATAAAACAGCATTATGCTGTATTCACACTTACTTCAACTGTGATCATGCTTTACTATTCTTTGTCTTTTAGATCACTCATTCCTATGCCTAAACCATTGTGCTGTTGACCAAATTATGTACATTTGCAAAATAGAGTGAATAGTTGCTGACCTTTGTGGCAGCTGGAATGTCTGTGTACAAATGTATTACTCTGCTCTCAGGAGATATAACAAAGCATTTCAGAGCAATTGGTAGCTTGCTCTCTTCTCTTAAATCACAGATATTTCTTTCCAATGATTATGAGTACAACCAAATTATTAACTGATTATTTCACATGCATGTAGTGTATGTTTGTGTGCAATGTGAGCATTAGATCCTTTCTGTGGTGAAAGTCCATTCTTTACAAGTTTTCTTTATACATTTTGTATTACAGTTATTGGCTTTGTGGAAGTGTACGCGCGAAGCTACTGTCGATCGATAGAAATGATGGTTGACATCTTTCAAGAATACCCAGAAGAAGTGGAATACATCTTTAGGCCATCTTGTGTGCCGTTGATGAGATGTGCAGGCTGCTGCAGTGATGAAAGTTTAGAGTGCATTCCATTGGTTACATATAATGTAACAATGGAGGTAAGTCAGAGCTTGTATCTAGTGACAGTTACTTGGCTCACTTTGCAGCTGATAATTGTTGGTCTTGTTAGAAAGGTACATAAAAGTAAAGGGAAGCCACCAAGAGAACCCAAAGCAAATTCCTGTATTCTTTTGTGCTTTGGTCTTTTACTTAGAATGTATGATGGTTAGCACAGGGGATTAAGGTTTAGGACTACTAATTGGTCAGTCTCGTAGTTCGGGGTTTGAGTCCTTCTGTTTCATTTTGCCTACTTTGACTCTGAGCAAGTCACCTAGCCAAGCCTTGTCTCAGAGCAGAAGAATCATTAGTTTTATTTTGTTGTACTAGTAATTTTCTGCTATATATGATAAAAATGCAAGACAAATTTATTGTAGCATGTGAGATTTGACATTTTGAATTGTGCACTTGACTTCTCTATGTTACTGTTTCTTGACTTGTGTTTGTGGATTGTACTTTTGAATAACTTGTAAGGCTTGTTTATGTACTGTATTGTACGTATTTGACCTGAAAAACACTACATTTTGCAGTTTCAGTATTAAGTCATACTTTTATGCATTTTTGTTTTTTATAGATAATGAGACTTAAGCCTCATCATGGGGGACACAAAGTGCTAATGAGCTTCTCTCAACACAAAAACTGTACATGCAGGTAATGCCTTTTTTATTACTTTTTTTACATGAGGTGGGAATGGGAAAAAGAGAATGAGACTTTAACATTAATGCTTAGCCCTTCACTTTCATTTTTTTATAGGCCGAAGGAAGTAGCTACAGTTAAACCTGAAAAGTGAGTAACAACTTCTTTCTTTTCCTTTTTTAATGGAATAATGATTCCATTTGCTTCCTGAATTGCCATTGATAACTGAAGATATGGGGGGAGGGGAGTGTTGTTGTTTTCAAGCACTGTAACCTGTAAGTATCCACCTGTGTACATGTCCTTTTGACCAGTAGGTGGCACGCTGGTCTAATCGCATTCTTTCGCGTAAGCAGAAATGGACATGCTTAGGTTTGGGATAGCTAAGCCGCAACTGCAAAGTACGAATGAGTCTTTGCCATTGTTCTGTGTAGGTTTCCTGAATATTAATTCGTGAATTGTCATACCATTGGGAATGCACCTCACTATGCATCCATTTTATCAATGTTGTTTCCCAGAGTTAATTAGTTTATGAGGACCAGAAACTAATTTTATAGACTTGAGGAACTGCATGATAGTACATATTGGTAGAGATAAGGCACTTAATGTTATGAAACCAAAAGTTTTAGGAGAGAGAGAGATTTTTGTCATAAGGAGAAGTGTTGTGCTGAGTTATCTGAAAGAGAAAGCTCTGCTGTAAATATTAATAGAAAAAATAGGTGCATTTGTTTATAAACAGAAACAGCAGCTTGTAGAAGAAGTATTGTGTGTCAGTTATTGATTGCGAGAGACCTAAAAACCAAATACATAACTCCCTGTTTTCTATTCTTATCTCTTTTAGTAGTGAAATTGCCTGCCTCATATAACCATCCTGGTTTTACCTTAATATTCTCATTTGCTGTAGAAAATGCATCTTTTAATTTTTGAATATCCACATCTAACCCTAATGACCTCCATTTCTGGTCACCTGATTATCCTGAAATGTTCTGCAAACAAGTTTTTTTTCACGTACCTTTCAATGTTGAGTTTCTCCTACTTGTGTTTTCTTCAGTCACTCTGAGCTTCCTGCTTCATTTGTTCTTGGACAGGAGGTACATACAGTTCTGGAGTATTTAACTTGTTTTGTTTGCCTCTTGCTGCGTACAGTTACATGCATGGAGATGTTCCATTTCACCAGCAGTGTAATGGTTACCCATTTTTGTTCACCGTTCTTTGTGTGGCCTATATGCTGTCTTTGGCTGTCTTAAGGATCAATTCTGAAATTACAGAAGGAAACCCAAGAAGATAGATTCAGTGCTGTCATTCAGCTGTCATTCAGCTGTATCTGCTATCCATTCTTCATTGTCCTAGATGCAGTATTGTACTCCTTTCAAACGTGACAAAAGTAACATTTCGTGTTGCAAACATTCAGTGTTGCATCATTTTGTGTAGCTGCCAAGCCATTTGCTCACCTTCCCTTCGGAATGAGTTAACGTATAATTTTGGTTTGTTTCTCTTCCCTTTTGGAATGAGTTGATACACGATTTTGGTTGTGGACCTTGCCTACTATTACATATGGCATCTATTAGTGCTGCAACTGCTAGAATAAAGGTCTTAACTTGAGAAACTTACTTGTGATCAAAATATTTAATTAGATTATCAAAAAATACAAAGAACTGGATCTTTCTCTCTGTGTCTCTCCCTTTCTATCTCTTATGTAACAAAACTCCTTTAAAGTTCATTCTGGAGCATTAAGATGCCTATTTCTACATCTGATATTGGTCTAGAACAAAGTGGGAAGCATCATGAGCAAATGGTTTGCTTAACATTTAGTCCACAGTTTGAAGGGCCTTTATGTTTTATGACAGGGGAGGGTAAAGAACTTTGATTCTGCAAATACTAAATGTGAACTTGATGTTTGCAAAAATGTTGCAAACATGCTGCCAGTGAGTGCTGCAGATATTTTTTTTTCTGTACCCACTTTGTAATAGCTGAACAGAAGTTTGAGCATCAGTGAAATAGCAGTTTTTCTGTTCTTTGAAGTCAGAATCACTGACACGCAGTATTCCAAAACAGGAAAAGTTACTGCAGTTATGGAGTTCACTTTCCCGTGATCTACAGTGACCTTGGAATTGGAGTATTTAAGTCTCAAGAGAGACATGGTGCAAAGCTCCCTGCTATTTTTCTATTTGCTGATACCTGATTGTTGATCTAATTGTGTGTCAGTACATTTTGTTTGGCAATCTGAAAACATTTCTTGATGTGCTATTAGGGGTATAGTCACATAGAAATAATGTTATAGATAAAGATGTGTACTTTATAGGTGTTCTCCTAGGGAGGCACTCTACAATTTGCTTTTGTTGCAAAAGAGAAATTGTCTTCCCCAACATGCAACTACGTCAGAGTTGCTCATAAAATGTAGGCATGTATGGGGTATGGCCCCCTTGGATATGGAGTTTTGAGGAATTAGATACTATCTGTTGTGTTTTATGTCACTTCCATATAGCTGCATGTTGATGCACTTTTGGTATCTTGATTCAACATTAATTTCTTTTCAATTTTCTGCATTTTCTCCAGTTTAACTTTCTGTTCTTTTCTTTGTCACTGTTACTATAAGTGATGACATCCTAGATCAAAGCAACGATTCCAGTTTTTCTTTTGACATTTTGTGTTACAAGCGTGTATTATGTGTTTTTAGTGACAAAAAAGGCAAATACAAAGAGTAAAGAACATCCAAACTATTTTAAAGATAAGAGGAATGAACGACTATCAACATACGTGCAGACTTAAACTGCTAGGGTTATATGCTTTGCCATATGTATATGTATATGGGGTAAGAACTAATGTACTAATTTAGACATTTCTAAGACTCATTCTTGAGGAAATGTTTAAGGAAAATGTACATGGAGAAAGGAATACAATAGAATAGGAGATAAGGCTTCATAAAGTAAAAAGTGGCTTTAATGGACTCATTTACTGTAAGTTAAATTAATAGAAACTCTGCTAATGTCTAAGGAGGTACTTGTGAGAAAATAAATATCAAGTGTGGGGATCTGGGGTTGGCAGTAAGGGATTATGTTGCCATAGTCTTCTCCCTATGTCTTTGCTAATATGTGTGTGTTGTGTTGTACAAACAGTCACAATTAAAGTACACCATCTCAAGACAGCAAAGTGTTGTAGTTGCCTATTAAAATAGGTAGTATTTTGTAGGGTATACTCTATGAAATGAGAAATGTAAGCCAAGTAGAAAAATAACAGCTTAGCAAAAACAAAGTTAAAATGCCCACACCATTTTTCTAGCATCTTAATTCTAGTTTGATCTGTCTACCAACAAAGCCACTTAAAACACTAAGTTTCACTTTTGGTATGTTTGCAGGAAATCACTTTACCTGATTTTAGAATAATGCCCTAAATTATTAAGACTGGGGTGGGGCCATAGGACACATGAGGATACCCAACAGGTGTCGTGATTTGCACTTCGCAAAATAAATATGACCTGAATAAATGTATAACTGTATTAACAGAAATATAAAAAAAATTTCAGGGAATATGGGAATATTTTCCCTGTATACAGTGTGTGAGTATGTGTGTGTATTTATAATATATATATATATATATATATATATATATATATATATATATATATATATATATGTGTGTGTGTGTGTGTGTGTGTGTATATCATTTGATGTCTGCGCCCTGACGTTCATTTGCTACAGGTGCTAGTGTAATTCTTGGTTAAATAGCTTTTAGTAGTGGTGAATTAAAGTAAATGTCAAATGTTCACTAGCACTTCTGTTTCTTTTGTATCCACTTGTTTGCTTTTTTATATAACACTGAATAAACAGAAATAAATTCTTAAATGTGGGTCCTGCCCCCCCCCCCCCCCATGGAGAGCTTCAGTCCTGTACTGTTCTGCACTGGTTTTGCAAACTGAAACCACCATAGTCCTAAAGTGGTAATACTTTGAGTCACACATTTCTAATGCATTGTAAACAGCTTCAGGTGACAGACAGTTCTGTGAATACTTTGGGCTTAAATACCACATTTCATAATTTTTTCCAGTGTATATAAGTGACTGACTTGTGTGTTTCACATGAGGTTTAAGTACTGATACATACATATTCCTTACTGCTTACCTTAAAATGCTTATTCATTCATTTCACAAGTACTATCCACATTTCTTGATGTAAGGTTTGTCTACAAGACCAACTCTGCTTTCCGGAAAGCTTCAGGTAATTGCAAATGTACAATCAGATTATGTAATTATCTAAATATTTAAACCTTCTCAGACATGCTCACAAAAGTGTACCTCACATAAAAACATAACCTGAACTCAATGTAAACACAACCTCCTCAGGTAATGTTTGCTGTTTATGAGCACACACACACAGTTATAATTTTGACATTGCAACCATTATTTTTATTGATTTATCCTGGTTAAATGCCTTGTGTTAGCAAATGAGAAACTGCCTGATATAGTACAGTTGATCAGGGTGGAGATAATCAAAGTAACAAGTTTAAAATAAGTAGCTGAGTTGTCAAGAATGTTCCCTAACGTCTTCAGGACACTGCATCAGTGGCTCCTCTACCTGCTGTTCGTCTCATTTGTTCCACAAGATGGGAGTTGGATATCCTCTGGTTAGGTGAGGGCCCTGCAGCCTCTTCATTCCTGTTGAGGAAACCCATTTGGATCATCATTTCCCTGCAGCGAGACGAGTAGATCAGCCTGCAAATCCTAAGAAGCATCTTACCTTCCCACCCACAATGCAGCTTGCTGTCTCACTAAGATACCTGGCTAGGAGAGTGTGACGTACATGTTCCCCACACGTCCCATATCCCATGGCTCCAGCAGTGTAGATGTGCAGCTCACAGCCTAAGCAAGACTGGCATCTGACAACAGAATACTACCTAACTTCCAGGAGATGTCAACAATGTGGAAGGCCAAGCCACTGCTTCCCCACCACAGGGTGGGCGAGCCAGCATCAGCTACTTAAGTTTCCATCCTCATTGAGTACAGATCATCTGGCACAATTTGGAGCTTCTTCCCTGTATGCCACAGGGTTATCCTGTTTTGATAGGAGGTTGCGGACAGTAATGGCCTTTTTATATCTCCAGTGGTTTTAGTTGGCCATGGGGGTACTGTATTTAGACAGTGGGAATCTTTGTTTAGGGGCACCATTTAAGATAACATTATTACATGTTTCTTTGCCAGTAAAGAACACTTTGGTAAAACTTCCTGGGAAATTTCAGACTTGTGTATCTGCATGCAGCTGTTATGCTGTTTTCTTTCTTTTTCTCTGGTTATTTTTGATTTTTTTTGTTGCTGTCTTTCTTTTGTTCTGCTGGAGCTGAAATTCAAAATGTTTAGTTTGTATGGGTTTATAGCAACTTAAAAAGTATTAGTGATGCAATAACTGTATCTTTATACAGTCAACAGAAATATGTGTTCTTTCATTTTCTTTATTGGTATACCCCTCAAACTACAACATTCTTCACTCTTTCTTTATACACCATTCTTGTCAGCTGTTTTTTATTCTTCACTCCCCATTTTTGTCCCTTTCCTTCCTCATAATCTACTTTAGGTCACTTAGATAAGATCAGTGATTCCTCACCTTTGCTGTCTTCTGGCTTTTGGGTAGACTGGGGGGTGCAGTTTGCTCCAGTGACCCACAGATTACATTATTTTACAAGACACCACAGGGGAATGTAGAACAATCATCTTGGCCTATTGGCATTGCCCACTATAGAGCTTATAGCAGAGGTATTGTTTCCCCTGTAACATCCCTGCTGGAAAGTGGCACATTTAAACATAAGCTAGAGACTGCAGAAATCAATAGATCATGACAAAAATGAAGTCTTTTTAATTTTTTTGCTTCCATTTTTTATACAATCTGCACACATTGGTTCAGCTACTTAAGAAACATATTTTCCTCTGTGTTATAGTCCAGTTCAGGCTGTAGTCCATATCTGTCTGTATTCGTCAAGCCAGCGTTGCTGCTGCTGCTGCTTGCAACTGTTTAAAACTTCTGCCAGTTATCTTTCTTAACAGCTTTTTAAAAATGTGAGTAATTCCATAGTTGTATACTTTCTGCTTATGTGATTAATCACATCCATTCCAACCTACAAATGATTTAAGAATGTCAGCTGTTCTCATTGTGCTTTTTGTTTTCTTGTCTAATAATTTTCAGTTGAATAAAATCATCATTTGGTTATGTCGATTGGAATCTTGTATAATTGTAAATACTCAAGTACATATAAACCCAGGCAATGACTTCTGAAGCAGAATAAAATATCTGATATTTTGTGTAGTTTTCAGAGTTGTGTTATGAGGTTGCTACCACTACTCCAGAAAGCTGAAGCAAAACAGACATACTAGTTTAGTCCTCCTGCCTAACTGCTAACTGACAAAAGAAAGGTCTCATTTTAAAATTATTCAGTTAAGTTTAACTTATAGGAAATTCATAGAAATTATAAAGCTAGTACTCCAGGAAAAATGTGCCTGTAGTACATACGAAGTGTAATGTGAGAAGAAATGTATGAATGCTTGGCTGTCCATGTTATTCCACTCCACTTTAAATTCCCAAGCCAGAGTACTTTTTTTAAAACTTATTCTTACAGCAGCATTCAGCCTTGATAGCCATGTGCAAGTGTTAGAACTTAGATCAGGAACTCCAAATCACTGATGCAATTTTTCTTGTAATACCATCCATTTTGGTTGATTACATGAATCACATGTGCCTGATGCACTTATGTCCTCATATGTGCTGAGTTCAGTGTGGTTGCAGTACTAGATTGCTGAAGACTTATGGTAAAGGGATGTTTTAGTGCAAGGTAGTTTACTGTCATTCTGTGTGCTGTGCACTGTCCTCAATGCTGCATTGCTTTGTTTTGTAGTACAATTAGTAGTAGTATTGTCATCAGTGGGTGAGTAGAAGAATGCAAAATGTGTGCAAAAAAATCTGTTGGACATGTCCAGCCTAGTGAGGTTTTTCACTTCATAATGTATTTTCCTAACATTCTGCTGTAGTACCTTGCCTTCAGGTGCTCTTCTATTGTTTCTTTGTGCATACGTTTAAGCTTCCTGTACTTTTATTTTTTTTTTCCTTTCTAGTTTAGTCTCACATAAACTGCAGCATGCCAGTTATTGAGCATTTCAGTTGTGGTCAGTGTTGTGTAGCAATCCCAGTTTCTTTAGCTTCCTCCTTTATTTTTGAACATTTTTTTTGTATCATGTTCCCCTTTGTTTGGTAGCTTCTTAAAGGTTATATTGTAGCTACATTTCCCTAGCTGTAAATGTTGTAAAGATAAGGGCCTACTAGAGACCCTCACCTTGAACTCTCCAATGACTAGTTTATTTCATTGTACATATTGGTTTGCTGATTCACCCTCAAGGCACCCTTTTTAAATGGTCAATGGAACCATCTTATTTTATTAGTAGAAAATCCTTGCTTAATGATCAGTCCTCAATCTGTTATGACACAACCTGTTAACTGTGTTATAGCACTGATAGGCCATGATTTTTTTCCTCTGGTAAGTCTAAATATTATATAAAATATTGTGTGTAACAGTGCACCTCTGCTCAGTTCTTTCTTCATGAATTCAAATACAAAAATAAATGTTAGGCGTTGACTTCAGCAGTAATATCATCACTGTTCTTGACTCCACACACATCCATGCATAGACGTTTGTATTGTAGACTGCTACATCTGTGTGCTTCCGTTCTGAGATCAGAGCTAGTTAACTAAACATTTAAAATAATTCTCTTTTCCTTACTTTTCTATTTATAAAGCATTTTTTAATTCACACTGTACATGTGGGACTTTTTTTTCATCCTTGCTTTCTACAAATATTACCTTTCATCCCTTCTAATTAGTTTTTGGATTTGTGAAGGATCGGGAAAAATTGTGATTTTATATCTACTCCTATTTTCTCTGGTTAATTCCTTTGGTTCCATTTCTTCCATATAGTATTTATCAGTCTGTAAAAGCGTGGGTTCATCTTTTTTATTTGCACAAATATTTTTAAAATGTACACCCTAGCTATTCTGCTGTCTTGTAACAATGTGATACTAGGATGGTGTGACTACGTCTCATTACGTGTTGATCTACACTAAAAGCAAGAAGACCAAGTTAAATGGAATGAGTGTATGGGAAACGCTGTCCCGCATAGTATCACAGAAGTCTTTCCTCACAAGCTGTAGCTACTGCACAGTGATCGTTGTGAAAAGTAAAAGGAATAAATGTGTTTCCAATAGTCAGGTGTATGGATGGAAAATAGAAATAAGTATATGGTTTGATGCTGGAGGCACAGACTTAAGACAATGTGAATTATTGTCTAGTGACAGTCAGTGCAGACTGCAGCTACACTTGTGTCCCTTTGACTCGAGGTATTCATTTTGCTTGGTAGGGTGGCACAGTGGTTAGCCCACCCCAGTTCTTGTTTCTCTGATCCATTTACCAGATGAGTGCCCTCTGCATGGAGATGCATGTCCTCCCCATGTCTGCCTTGTTTCCACTGAGTATTGTGGTTTCCTCTGTCATCTCAAATAAAAAAGTGATCTTAGATGACTCAGTGGTCTTCTAAGTTGTCTTTCATGTATGAACGTGGTGTGGTTGAGTAGATATGTGTGGTTGAGTAGATATGTGTGTCCTATGAAGGACAATCTTTAGCATCCAGGATTAGTTGAATCCCTTGTATCCATTCCTTGCCAGGATAACCTCCAGATTCCCATAACCTGTATAGGTAAAGCTAATAGCAGAATGAATGATTTACTTAAAGCATCAGAATGGCATTGCAGATATCTGAACTACAGAACAGTGACATCTCAGAAAAGCACTTAAAGAAAGTTAAGTAAAAATGTGCAGCAAAAAGATGAAGGTTTAAGTCTGATTTAGCATTTACCAGTATAATATTTTTTTCCTTATCGATGGCCTGATTGATACCAGCCTATTGACATAGCTTTGGTTAAAATTCCTTGTACCACTATATGTATCAGCATTCTTTCCTTTATAAGTTTATTCTGCAAACTCCAGTCTCCTGTTCTACCCACTTTGAGGCAATTTCCAGCAGGTGTAGGTGTCTCTGCTGCTTTGCCTTGTGGATGCCCCCAGCTTCTTTAAGGTGCTGGCAGACTGTCAGATACAACACTGGATAGTTCCTGATCCTTACTCAGTGCCATTTTGATGTTTGTAAAGAAGTAGAAATATTGTTTTTGAATTGTATAACCATTTTTTATGATGTGATGTAATGAAGAAGTGTTAAAAGCAACGTTTATGCTCTGTCAGTTAACAATGCATTTTAGTTGCTTGACCAAGAAGAGGTAGTATTCTGAAAGCACCTTTAATATGCGAGAACTTGTTACTAAAGGCAAAAGTAGAACTAAAGTCTTTTGTGAGCAAAGATGGTGGTGATAGTGGTGGGTGGAGTTATGAGAAGCACATATTTAACAGACTTGATGTGTGAATGTATATTGTTTCACCTTGTTCATACTTTTCAATAGATTCTACACATACTTTTAAATGTAAAATTCATTTTAGTAGTTGGATATTGTTTAATATTATACTTTTAACATTTATGAGCAATTAAGTTTGAAGTTCTTTTGGACTCTGTAGTGATTTGAGATGTGGTTGATCAAATAGAAGTGCACGTAATCAACTAATGTTTGATGTACCCACCTCATTTTTGTTCTGTGATTGCATATTAAAGGTGTATCATACCTGAATACTTTTCTTCTGAACCTAACTCCTATACTTCCCCCAACTCTTCCCCTAAGCATCTGTCGCACTTCCTGCTTAGAGAATTTAGGACTGTGCTAATTTTTGAGATGACGAGACCTTTAAAGATAAATGTGTACGCCTGTTCCCTGTATGGTCTGTGATCAAGGGGAAGGTGTACTTGATGTTGCGGTGTTGTTTGGGGGGGATTGCATGTTGACTTCTTGCTATGAGCGCTGTAGCTTAGAACTTCTTTTCCTTTGCCTTTTTGCAGTCCCTGTGAGCCTTGCTCAGAGAGGAGAAAACGCTTCTTTGTACAGGACCCGCTGACCTGTAAATGTTCCTGCAAACACTCACACTCGCACTGCAAGTTGAAGCAGCTTGAGTTAAACGAACGCACTTGCAGGTACAATGACAGTAACAAACTTTTCTAAAAAAGCTTGCTTTTGCTGGCTTTTAAAGTTAGAAATAATGCTTTGTATTTTTATGTGGGGGTGAGAATAATGTGTTGTGATGTGGCTTGCTTAGTGTTCTCTCAATGTTTTTTTTGAGTATTGACAAGTGTAGCTGTTCTTGTTTTAAAGGTTCACTGGGGAGGGAATTTAGCATTTATCTGTTTAGTTTTTATGTTTAACTGATTGCATTTGTTGTCTATACAAAGAGTTTTCAGGTTGAAAAATGAAAGCATGCAAATGAATCCCTGCTCTGTTTTAAATCTGGTAGCAGTAACATAGCCAAAATGTACTGCTGCAGAATTAAAATGTGTTTTGATGTGGAGAATGGTTATATGTAGCTATTAATGTAATAATGAATGACTAACAAAAGTTTAGCATTTTCATTCTACCACGCTTGAAGTAGTCTGTATCGACTGCATTTCGATTGCGACCAAATTCATTACTGAAACAGGCCTAAGCAGGGCTAGAGCACATAAATGGTTAAAACAGAATTAACATTAACAGTCTGTGTTCTCCGTTTACTCAGTCCTTTCTAATAAGATTCTTTTTAATGTTTCCCTTATTGCTGATTTGAACCTGTTCACATAATGTAGCCAGTGTCTTTAGAACATTACCCATTTCTCTGGCTCCATATGTGGAGGTGAATTTTCCACATCCTACAGTGTTGATGTCCACATTTGTTTCCTTTTTCAGTGAAGGAACCAGTACCATAATCTTGCCAAACATGTTCTGCGACATAAACATGCAGCACAGAGGTTCTTGGTTGAGGTGTGTCCCAGGTGCAGTTTGCACATTCTCTCTGTATCCACTTGTTTTTTTCTTGGGTGGTTTGATTCCCTCCCTCATGCTTAAGATGTGCTGCAGGTGAATTGTTGTCCCTCCATATTCTCCTTGGGGATATATCTTGCACTGACCTAGTGCCTCATTCAGGATTACTTCCTTGCCTTGTGACCAGTAAGGGCAAATATAGGCTCTAGCTCCCTGGCAACCCTGGAATGGATTAAGTAGGTAATTAGAGTAAATGAAAGGATGTTTGCTGCTAGTCTGGAAGTTGACAGTTGCGTGCTTGTTTTCATTTCTTTCTCTCCTGTTTTGTTTTTGTTAGACTTAGCTTGGCTATAAACCATAGCCTTTCACACCACATTTTTGATCACTTTTACCACTTAACCATATGGAAAATTTACTTCCAACTTTGACATATTTGTTCTCTGTGTTTTACATGAATCTTAATATTCGTAGCTGTCACCTTATGCTAATAATAGATATTCTTTTTATGCAGTAAGTCACTTAATGAAATATTTAGTAACTCTGCTCACCACTTAACATTTCAGTCCTTGTTCTAGGCTTCTTGAGTTCTGACATTCACTCCACATCTTTATAACGTGTTTTCTTAAATCCTTTGCCTGTCTGTATACCCCTTTTTCTCTCTCTCTACCAGGGCTGTTAAATATGCTGCAAAAAAGATGTATTTTTGATTACAAGTCTTTGAGTGCTGTCTTATTCTTAACTATTTCAGCAGGAAGTGATGAAGTTTGCAGGGCTATTGTATGTTCAGAGAGTGATAATTTTGTTAGCTTGCCTTTGTCAGTATATCCCATACAGATAGCAGCACTAAGTTGAAAATGCAGTTCATTTTCTTACATTTTCCATCTGTGAACAGTGTTTTGAAAATGTGTGGAGATTAAACTTCTTATTTATAAATGCATGGTACTTAAACTAGTGCATTTTGTCATATGTGCACAGATGCATGAAGCTCCTTGGTGGTATAAAGTTACACTCAATGCTCTGATTACTGTCTCTGAAAAAAGCTTAAACATTAGCCTTATCATACTGTTTTCCCAATCCTCCTTAGCGCTAATCATCTGTGTTCCAATTTCTATCCTCCCTATTAACCCAGCTGTCCAGCCCCCCTGCTAGTCCACAGACAGAGGATACAGAGGGGAAGTGGGACTTCTGAAGGCTAAGTCCAACAATTCAACTTACTGAACAAGGTAGAGCAGCATCATAGTTCTCCAGTACATCAGCGCTAACAGTGGCCACAGCAGTTTTTAATGTGTTTTACAATGTCCCCCCACCCAGAACAGGAAAGGTAAAGGATAAGACTTCTATTCCCACTAATTTCATTACCTGGGCAGCTGCTCCATCACCTGGGTTTCAAATGTCTGCGTTGAAGAGCTGGTCCATTTGTTCATTCTTTTTCTTTCCTTCCATGTGTGTGGGTGTCTCTCTCTGTCTTTCTCTGTCCCTGGTGTCTCTCTGTTCGTGGGCGCACACACTTGTCGATCTGTCTGTGGGCGCGCACGCTTCTCTCTGTCCGTGGGTGTGCACGCTTGTTTCTCTGTTGTGCGCACGCTTGTCTCTCTGGGCGCACACCCTTGTCTCTGTCCATGAGCACATGCGTCTCTCGGTCAGTGTGTTTGTGCGTATCTCTCTGACCCTGTGTTTGTGTGTCTTTCTGTCCCTGCATGTCTTTTGTGTGTGTGTCCCTATCCCTGCTTGGTGTGTGTGTGCATCTCCGTGTCCGTGTGCATGTCTCTGTCCCTGTGCGTCTCTCATGTGCATGTCTCTCTGCCCCTCTGTCTTTCATGTGTGTCTCTCTCCCTGTCCATGTGTCTCTCCCTGTCTGCATGTGGGTGTCACCCTATCCGTCTGTGTGTGTCTCGTGTGTGCATGTCTCTGTCTCTGTGTGTGTACATGTCTCTGTGTGTGTCGTGGTGTGCATGTCTCGTGTGTGCATGTCTCGTATGTGTGTCTCGTGTGTGCCTGTCTCTGTCCCTGTGCGTGTGTGTGTGACTCGTGTGTGCATGTCTGTCCTTGTGTGTGTGTGTGTCTCGTGTGTGCATGTCTCTGTCCCTGTATGTGTGTCTCGTGTGTGCATGTCTCTGTCCTTGTGTGTCTCTTGTGTACATGTCTCTGTCCCTGTGTGTGTATGTCTCATGTGTGCATGTCTCTGTCCCTGTGTGTGTCTTGTGTGTGCATGTCTCTGTCCCTGTGTGTGTGTCTCGTGTGTGCATGTCTCTGTCCCTGTGTGTATATGTGTTGTCTTATGTGTGTGTCTGTCCGTGTGTTTCGTGTGTATGTCTCTGTCCCTGTGTGTGTGTGTGTCTCATGTGTGCATGTCTCTGTCCCTGTGTGTGTGTGTGTCTCATGTGTGCATGTCTCTGTCCCTGTGTGTGTGTATGTCTCGTGTGTGCATGTCTCTGTCCCTGTGTGTGTGTATGTCTTGTGTGTGCATGTCCCTGTGTGTGTGTATGTCTCGTGTGTGCATGTCCCTGTGTGTGTGCATGTCCCTGTGTGTGTGTATGTCTCGTGTGTGCATGTCTCTGTCCCTGTGTGTGTGTCTCATGTGTGCATGTCTCTGTCCCTGTGTGTGTCTCGTGTATTCATGTCTCTATCCCTGTGTGTGTGTCTCATGTGTGCATGTCTCTATCCCTGTGTGTGTGTGTCTCGTGTGTGCATGTCTGTCCCTGTGTGTGTGTCACGTGTGTGTATGTCGCTGTCCCTGTGTGTGTGTCATGTGTGTGCATGTCTCTGTCCCTGTGTGTGTGTCTCGTGTGTGCATGTCTCTGTCCCTGTGTGTGTGTGTCTCGTGTGTGCTTGTCTCTGTCCCTGTGTGTGTGTCTCGTGTGTGCTTGTCTCTGTCCCTGTGTGTGTGTGTGTGTCTCGTGTGTGCATGTTTCTGTCTGTGAGTGTGTGTGTGTGTGTGTCTCTGTCCCTGTGTGTGTGTCTCTGTCCCTGTGTGTGTGTGTGTCTCTGTCCCTGTGTGTGTGCATGTCTCATGTGTGCATGTCTCTGTCCCTGTGTGTGTGCCTGTCTCATGTGTGCATGTCTCTGTCCCTGTGTGTGTGTGTGTGTGTGTGTATGTGTGTCTCATGTGTGCATGTCTCTGTCCCTGTGTGTGTGTCTTGTGTGTGCATGTCAATGTCCCCATGTGTCTTGTATGTGCATGTTTCTGTATCTGTGTGTCTTGTGTGTATATGTCTGTCCCTGTGTGTGCATGTCTGTCCCTGTGTGTGCATGTCTGTCCCTATGTGTCTCGTGTGTGCACGTCTCTGTCCCTGTGTGTCTTGTGTGTGCACGTCTCTGTCCCTGTGTGTGTCTCATGTGTGCATGTATATTTCTGTCCCTGTGTGTGTGCATGTCTCTGTCCCTGTGTGCATCTTGTGTGTGCATGTTTCTCTCCCTGTGTGTATGTCTTGTGTGTTTGAGTGTCGTGTGTGCATGTCTCTGTCCCTGTGTGTGTGTGTGTGTGCAATTCTCTGTCCCTGTTTGTGTGTGCATGTCTCGTGTGCGCATGTCTTTGTCCCTGTTTGTCTATATCTCGTATGTGCATGTCTCTGTCCCTGTGTGCGTGTGTCTCATGTGTGTATGTCTGTGTCCCTGTGTGCATGTATCTAGTGTGTGCATGTCTCTGTCCTTGTGTGTGTCTCATGTGTGCATGTCTCTGTCCCTGTGTGTGAGTGCGTGTGGGTGTGTATGTCTCTGTCCCTGTGTGTGTGTGTGTCTCGTGTGTGCTTCTCTGTCCCTGTGTGTGTGCCTCTTGTGTGCTTGTCTCTGTCCCTGTGTGTCTCCTGTGTGCATGTCTCTGTCCCTGTGTGTGTGTGTGTGCGTGTCTCATGT
The DNA here is from genome assembly GCF_019279795.1 of Protopterus annectens. Classification (NCBI taxonomy): domain Eukaryota; kingdom Metazoa; phylum Chordata; order Ceratodontiformes; family Protopteridae; genus Protopterus; species Protopterus annectens. Next base: position 479,937,271 of record NC_056725.1, on the reverse strand, counting down.
GTGCATGTCTCTGATAGTGTGTGTGTCTCGTGTGTGCATGTCTCTGTCCCTGTTTGCGTGTGTCATGTGTGCATGTCTCTGTCCCTGTTTACATGTCGTGTGTGCATGTCTCTGTCCCTGTTTGCGTGTGTGTTATGCGTGCATGTCTCTGTCCCTGTTTGCGTGTGTGTCGTATGTGCATGTCTCTGTCCCTGTTTGCGTGTGTCATGTGTGCATGTCTCTGTCCCTGTTTGCGTGTGTGTATCTGTCGTGTGCGTGTATGTGTGTGGGGGGCCCTGTCCCGGTTTGTGTGTGTGTGCATGTCTCTGTCCCTGTGTGCGTGTCTCGTGTGTGTGCGCGTGTCTCTGTCCCTGTGTGTCTCGTGTGTGCGTGTCTCTGTCCCTGTCTGTGAGTCTTGTGTGTGTGCTTATGACTGTCCCTGTGTGTGAGTCTCGTGTGTGCGCTTATGACTGTCCCTGTGTGTGTGTGTGTGTGTGTGTGTGTGTGTGTGTGTGTGTGTGTGTGTGTGTGTGTGTGTGTGTGTGCGTGAGTGTGCATCTCTGTACCTGTGTGTTTCTGCCCTTGTGGGTGTCTCTCTCACTCTGTCTCTCCCGCTCTGTCTCTGCTCTTGTGTTTTTCTCTCTCTCTATCGCTGTCTCTCTCTCCTCATGTGTCTGTCTCTCTCTCTCTGCTTGTGTGCGTGTGTGTATCTCTCTGTCTCTCTCTCTCTCTCTCTCTGCTCATGGGTATATGTGCGTGTATGTCTTTTTCTCCCTTTCTCAGTGCTCATGTGTATGTGTGTCTGTCTCTCTATCCGTGTGTCTTTCTCTCCTTCTCTCTCTGTTTGTGTGTCTTTCTCTCCTTCTCTCTCTGTTCGTGCGCCATTTTCTCTGTCTCTGTTCATCTGCATGTGTCTGTCTGTTCATGTATGTGTCTTTTTCTCTGTTCATGTATGTGTCTTTTTCTCTGTTCATCTCTATGTCTGTTCGTGTGTGTGTGTGTGTCTCTCTCTCTCTTCGTGTGTGTTTATCTTTCTCTCTCTCTTTATGTGTGTGTGTGTGTGTGTGTCTATGTGTGTGTGTGTCGCTCTCTGTCAGTGTGTGTGTCTGTCTCTCCCTCTGTCTATGTGCATCTCTTTCTCTGTCAATATGCAACTTCTGTCTTTTTCCCTGTCTGTCTTGTCTTTGTGTCTGTGTGCGTCTTCTCTTTCTCTCTCTTCTTTGTCTCTGTGTCCGTGTGTGTCTTCTCCCCCTCTCTGTCTGTCCCTCCCTCCCTCTGTCCATGTGCCTCTGTCTGTGTGCATCTCTGTTTTGCCTTTGCTCCAAAAATGTTTTTTAAATGTAGTTGTCTATAGTCTTCTGTCAGATGTTTGGCATTATATGCTTCTCGTCTTTCCCTGGCAAAGCATCACCCAGCCCTTCCTTTCCCTATTCTTGAGTTTTGGTGACATTCCAGACACACAGTGCAATATGAAATGCCCTTTCAGTGCATGCAGTTTTGCTTTTATTTACTAGCCATGGATATGCTTAGAATGAATGGCACCATCTGATTAGTTAAGTGCCCTGACTTTTTGGCTTTAATCCTGTAAAAAAGATTTTGCTGTACTTCAGGAGTATTATTACTAGACCTATATCTATCCCCTGAATGAATTTAATTTTAATGAATGTCAGACATGCTTTCCATATCTGATACAGGCAAGTAGTATAGAGTAAATATACTGTACAAAAATGCTTGTCAGCAGTGAATTTCTGACCTGTCATTAACATTTATTCATTTTTAGTGCTTCTCCATTACAAAATGAAAGACCTGTCCAGAGAAGATTACTTTTTAAGCATCATGATGGCATAGATTAACACGTTTCGATTAATTAAAAAAAAATTAAATTAGCAAGCATGGCCTGGAAAAAACACTTTATGCATTGTTCCTACAGGTAGGGAAAGGGATACTGATAAATCATCTGTAGGCTTTTCCTGATTTCCAGTCTTACCTTCTGCTTAGTGTGCATTGCCATAATAAGTGCCCTTTTTATTCAGGTGTTCAACCTCTGATGCTTGTGTGTTTTGAGTGGAATGTTCCGGTATAGAGCTCCTTCTTTTCCTTTCATAACTTGCATCAGTGATCTCCTCTGCTCTGACGTCAGAGAATAAGTAACCATTGCATTCCCTGCTTCTACAGATATAAGATGCAGTATTTGCGGCTAGCTGCACTGCATATCTTGTGCAATAACTTTTCATATACTACATCTTTACCACAGTGTGTACTTAGTGAGTTTTGCTAGTATGGAACAGATTACTGCTGCCCTTGTCACAAAGTTCCCAACCTAATCTACTACATTTAGTGTTTGTGAACACTGTTACATTTACTGTATGTGAACAATGTAATTATTGTTAAACATGTAAGTTAACGATTAGTTGATGACATATCTACATGATCACATCCACATGACATATCTACATGATCACATCAGCATGACATATCTACATGATCACATAAACATGACATATGTCATGCGGATGTGATCATGTAGATATCTACATGATCACGTAAACATGACATATCTACATTATCACGTCCGCATGACATATCTACATGATCACATCTGCATGCTGCTAACTGACAGTTGTGGTTAGTTCCTTATGGTGGTTTTATTTATCTCGTCTCTGTCAGTCTGACAGGCGCACTTGCATATCTGCTGAATCAGACACATTCCAGAAATATTTTTTTTCTTTCTTGATATCCCAAAGGGACATTATTTGTTTTATCAATGTAAAACCAGGTAACTGGATTGTCACCAGAGTACTGGATGTACATGTCACTGATCTGGTTGTGAGGAAGCAGTAGACCTTAAGGAAAGTACTTACCCTAGAATGTACTCCTATGTTTGGGTCACCCATACTCATGTTTATATAGCGAGTCGCCTTGGCACTAATTAAGCCTGGTATCATATGTGATCTGATCAGTAGCACTTGAGAATGGGATGGTAGTGACCATCTTTTTATATTTTAGTCATAATTGTCAGGAGTTGGCATAAACAGCTCTTAAAAAGAGACATTATTAGCTAGAAAATGTATGATGTCTTCCAAGATGAGTGCTGCATTCGATGTCTGCTTACAATTCAGTGCTTGCACCTGGTACAACACAGTGTAATTCACTAAATTCCATAGCTGACATAAAATACCTTGTAATATGTACCTTGCCACTCCCCTCCTGCTAAGCACCAATCGGCACCTCACACATCATTGAGCAACCCTGCCCCCTTAACCCATTTCCTTCTCCCTCATTCTTCCACACCCTGTTAGCACAGTCAGCCATCAAATTTGGCTCGCCCCCTATCAAAATGCAAACAAGCAAAAAAAACACTAATTACCCAAATGCCTATACTGTTTCTATTTTACCATCTCACTGCCTATGAACAAACACTTGACCATGGTATTCAGTACCCAAATGGTCAAATGGACACCCACGACTTCACACATAACACCAAACACTTTACCTTCCCCTGCACACCGAATATACCACCCTCTATAAAATACCACCCTTGTACAGCCACAAAACATAATCCTAAAGACAAAGACTATATAAAGCTTATAAACAAACTCCTAAAGCTCAGAATATCCTGTCACTATAACCTTATAACACATGGAGACATTCATCCCAACCCTGGCCCACCCACACCCAATAACCTCCACTCCCCTACCACAACCCCCACAGTCAAGCTACCCATGAATACTCCCACTAGTTCCCTCCTAGCATTTCACCTAAATATTAGAAGTATTAACAATAATATTCCTAATCTACACGCCCTCCTAGCAACCCACTCCCCAGACATTATGTGTCTTACGGAAACCTGGCCAAAACCCAGTACTACTGACAATGAGATACTACCTCCAGGATACAATATTCATTGGTTAGACTGTGCTACAAGGAAAGGAGGTGAGATAGCAGTCCTTTACAAAAATACTCTAACCGTTAATAGAGATACCATTCAACCTCCCCAATTCAATAACGCGGAACTCCTCATAACCAAGCTACAGATTAACCAAAACAAACACTTGAACATCGTCTGTGCTTACATTCCACCAGGCAACAACTAGAAGATCTCCTTTACTGTTTATCCACTGCCTATCCCCAAGAAACCATAGTTCCTGGTGATTTTAAGACCGACCCCCTCCCCCACTCATATAAACTTAACTGGGTTTAAACAGACCATAACCTCTCCCACTAGGATAAACAAACCAACCAACAAGGAAAGTATTCTAGACTGGATCCTAGTTAATAACCAATCCCAACTGTACACAGCTGGTACTCTCCCTGATGACCTCAGCGACCATTGTCTAACCTATATCATAAAACATAAGGCAGGAAACCCTCACCAGCCCAAATGTAAAACATTTAGAAACAGGAAAAACTTTGATGCTGCTATATTCCAAAATAAATTAAAAGCAGTTGACTGGTAAAAACTAAAACATCTAACATTAGAGGAGGCCATAGATCACTTTAACACTAAATTCCTAATTATCCTCGATTCCCATGCTCCAGCATGTACAATAAAAACTAGATCAAATACAGCACCATGGCTCACAAAAGATACCAAAGCAAAAATCAAAACTAGAAACTGAGCCTGGGCCAGCTGGAGAACAACCAAAGCGCCACTTGACCATGTAAAATATCATCATCTTAGGAATGATACAAAAAACTCTATTTTACTGGATAAAAAAAGCTTCTACCAAAATCTCCTACAAAAAACACCACAGCAACCCTCAAAAGTTCTGGGCAGGCTTAAATCAACTGCTTTGTCCAGGTCACTCCTCCACCACTATCCCAGCTAACTACACCCATAGTTCCCCAGAGACAATAGCTAGCGCCTTTAATAACTTTTTCACTGAAACAATCCAATCCCTAGCAAATCAACTAACCCCCTCTAACTTAAACCACATGCCTAATGCCTAAATACCTAATAATCACCCGGAATTTGGCTTCCAACCAATATCCTCTAGTTTTATCAAAACACTTCTAAAAAATCTAAAACCTACCACCCTCGCTGCTGACCTCCTCCCTGCAGAGTACCTGTAAATAGCTGCAGATGCCATTGCATATCCCATATCTATCCTCATCAACAGAATCTTATCCGAAAATGTTATCCCCTCCCTCTGGAAAATATCTCACGTCATCCCACTCCATAAAGGTGGTAGCTCCTCAGACATATCCTTTCCCCACTAGCCAAAATAATGGAGAAATGTGTACACAAGCAACTAATACAATACCTTTCACAGAATAACTTACTGTCCGACTCCCAGCATGGTTTCAGGCCATACCACAGCACCAACTCAGCCCTCCTTTCCTTTACTACTGCCATAAACCAAAACAGGAATGACAATAGGCTAACCTCTGCCCTCTTTCTTGACCTGTCAAAACCCTTTGACATGGTCAACCATGAATTTCTCATTCTTTCACTAAAATCTATTTCCCTCAACAAGCCTGCTATCCAGTGGTTTCAGTCCTACCTGACTGGTAGACAGCAGGCGGTACTATGGCAGTTACCTCTCACACTTGGTGTCCCTCAAGGGTCCATACTAGGTCCACTACTCTTCTCTATTTTTATCAACCACCTCCACGCTGCTATCCCTAAAGCCACCTGCATCCAATACGCAGATGATTCCACTCTCATCTGCTCAGCCACCTCCCCATCCGACTTGCAAATCTTAACCCAAAATACTTTTAACACTGTCGAGAACTGGCTCACTAATCAATGCCTACTTCTGAACCCCAATAAAACTAAACTTCTACTCTTCTCTCCCACTAGTAGATCCACCACACTTTCATTCTCTGTCACATCTAACAATGGTACCACTATTTCACCAGATAATCACACCAAACTGCTAGGGGTTATCATAGACAGTAATCTCAAATTTGACCTACAGGTCAACAAAACCATACAGATCATCAATAGGAAGCTTGGATCACTGTATAGAAACAAGACATTTTAACCTCACTGGCTAGGACTGCAATCGCCCGATCACACCTACTCTGTACTAACTTATATGCCTCGCCTGTACTCTCAGACCTCAACAAATCCGAACTAGGTAAGCTGTCCCATAGCTACAATCATATTGCCAGATTCGCCACTGGCTCCACCTATAGAACCCACCACTGCCAGAACCTTAAACAACTAGAGTGGCTAGAACTGCCCAGCTTAATTCAATTCAATCAACTCTTAATAGCGCACAAAATTTTGTACCACCCTGAGGATACCCCCTCACTTAAAAATATTCATTTTCAAATAATCAATGCCTACTTCTGAACCCCAATAAAACTAAACTTCTACTCTTCTCTCCCACTAGTAGATCCACCACACTTTCATTCTCTGTCACATCTAACAATGGTACCACTATTTCACCAGATAATCACACCAAACTGCTAGGGGTTATCATAGACAGTAATCTCAAATTTGACCTAGGTAAGCTGTCCCATAGCTACAATCATATTGCCAGATTCGCCACTGGCTCCACCTATAGAACCCACCACTGCCAGAACCTTAAACAACTAGAGTGGCTAGAACTGCCCAGCTTAATTCAATTCAATCAACTCTTAATAGCGCACAAAATTTTGTACCACCCTGAGGATACCCCCTCACTTAAAAATATTATTAAGCCATATAACAATCTAAGATCCCTACGGTCAGCCGATAAACTACCGGTCCAAACCCACAAAGCTAATAACTCTGCTGGTGAATCCCTGTTTGCCAACTTCATTGGCAAAACCTGGAATTCGTTGCCAAACTATATAACCCTACAATCCTCAAAAAGTCTCTTAAAAAAAAAAAAACCTCAAACAGTATCTCAAAGTGAATTGGCTATGCCCATGTACCAACCCTGATTAAGTTATAAACTAAAAGCATATTCTGCAATTATCATAACATGTAACTACATCACCAAGCTCTGCTTCCAATCTGATGTCTCTTACTTTTAATTGTCTGTCCATGACAATTGTGAGTCCCTACTAGGGAACACTACTAACACATTGTATATAATCGCTTTGTTTTTATAATTGTTTGCTAACTTCTGTGTAATCTATGTAAGTTTGTCTTTGTGGAGCTTTTCTTCCCGGGCCTCCCATGAAAATGGACATGTATCCAGTCGGACTATCCCGGTAAACAAATGTAAAATAAATAAAATAAATAATACCACCCCTTTATAACACTAAATAGACATTGAAATGTCCTCTGCTTTTTTTGAAAAACACTAAAAGCACTGAAGTGTGTGCCCATCTATCTGTAGTGTGTTTTCTGCAACAAAGAATGCTAGGAAAATATAATTGCATTTGAGTTTGCTACTTTAAAATACCAGTTTGTAGTGCTTGCAGTGTGTTGTTTTTTTTTTCTCCATTCCTGTGCATCTTGCTACATAAGCATAAATGTTGTTTATGGCTCATTTTAGATTCCGTTCTCTTACCCAAGAAAATCCTAAGTTTTCCTCAATAACTTCTTATTAAACTTATTTTTAATCCTTACCCTAGTTTGTTATTATTTGTCTATAGTTTGCATCCACAGTTTTTCAGTGAAAATGGGTACCGCCCTCTTGACAATTTGGTCAGCAAACTGTAATAGGTATTGTGTTGAAAGGACACAAGAGAACAGCAAAAGTGCTGTAATTAGTAAGTAAGTTAGTAAAGAGTAGTCTAAAAAAATCTGGCGGTTGGCCTGAGAATTGTTCTCTGAAATCCTAGTCTTGCTGTAGCAAAGTATTGACCCTTATGGGATAAATTTGCTTAACTGATTTGCTTAGTACTTGTCTTTTGGTATACATGGTTACCTGGTTGATGTGTCAGGTTCATTATTATAAATATGTGGCTAACACAATTAAAAAATCTTGTGGGTAGTTAAGAGTACTGTGTAGAAACTAACCAAAATAGAACCTATCTTAGTCTCGTCTCACGTTGTTACTAACAAAAGACTGCTGACTTAGTGACATGTTTTACAGGAAATTTGGCAAGACTGAGATGAAGATGATAATACGTTGCAGGCATCACTTGTTAAGGCAATCCATACAATGGTATTAGCACATTATTAAAGACTGGGTTCATTTAGGATTCAGTTCAGCATACTTTAGAAATTTTCTTAAAATGGAATCTGTTGAAGGTGGGCTTTTTCACTGTAGCAGTCATTTCTCAAAGATTGTTTTTCAGTGTCATTTATGACTTAAAACTTTGTTCATTTTGTTTGGTTGTGAATGTTATACACCTTTTCTGAATGTTATACCTTTATTAATTATTTATTTTCTCTTCTAGATGTGAGAAGCCTAGATGATAAATGGACATGAAAAAGGGATTGTTTGCCAGTCAAGGGAGACACATTGGTGTGTTTCTGTTTTGAATTTTTAATTTTAACTTTCCCAGTTCAAATGGTGAAGAAGATGAAGGAGTGACAGAGCACAGCACTTTTGTTCCTGGCGGTTTGAATTCTGGAGCATTCCCTGGATGAACTTAACATGGATATTTTTTATGGAAAGAGGACCCTTTACATTTCACAATCTTTAGAAATGATCATCGTTGCATAAGGGGTGGGTGGAGGGGGACTTTCGGTTATTTTTAAAATAATTGCTGCTATATGCAACAGAGAGACTCTCTGAAACTGTATTTCCTGGGGTACCCAGGCACATGATCCTCATAAGAAGCATTATTCCTTCACTGAATACAGCTGATGGATTTTTTCTTGCTTGGAATTATGCAGTCCATCCGAAATGTTCAGAGGAGCCACATTACTTGTAAGTCGGACTGTTGATGCCTTTGGTATCTGTGGCTATACTGGATAAACATATTGATGTTTAGACATGCACAGACACATCTGCTCCCCTTCCTGTGAAGTGTGGAAAAGACAGATTGCAGAGTTTGGACTTTGAGGAGGGGAAGTGTTCTTGTGTGAAATTTCCCAAAGCAAAGGGTGGCACTGTTTTATTGTTTGATATTTCTGTACTCCACCCTATTGGACCCTCTGCTGCAGGATGTCAGCATCTGCTTGAGACATAATACTATATCCAAACCACTAGGAAAATAAACAGACCTATATTATAAATGAATGTCAGATGTGAAAATGAATGTCCCATGGTGTTTTGACATCTAGTGCCTTTTGGTTCAGTTCTTCAGCCTTATACAACAAACCTGTTTATTCCCTCCTTCTTCCTCTGTGACCCGTAACAGCAATAACATCATCAAGACACAGTGGAGCTTTGCATATTGATGTGTGTAGTCAGTCCTTTGGATTAACAGCAAACAATTTTCTCAAGTTGATTCAGAATATTACTTGTACATGGATGATATTAAATATCTGTATATACAGAGCTACATATCTAACACACTCTACCACATCTGTTATACTGCCAGTTTGTGTCACTTCATGCAGGAAAATCACATGATAGCTCTTAGAAGTTGGGTTAGTTTGTTAAGCCTGGGACAGAGCATATTTATGCTAGTAAAGAACTGCACTGCTACTAGATTTTCAGCTAAACAAAAATTTCCATTACCTAGTAATATGGGGGAGGGGGTGTAAACATGACTTTTAAACTACAGAAGGAAAAACAAACAGGATTCCTGAAAGATTTCCTGCTTGAATTCTTCAAAATCTGTCAGATACTGTCAGTTTCTTTTATTCAGTGTAGACGGACAGAAGTCATGATCTGAATCCCTTGGTCACTGCTCTTTCTAGATATTCTTGGGCAAAGTGAAACTTGCTTCATCAGTAAGATTTTATGCTTGTTGGAACATGGGATTAGTAAGAGACTACTACTCTACACATTGGACTGAGACATAACTGCTAATGAAACAGCTGTTTTATAACAGTGAGTGCCTTGTAATGCAGCTGCAGATTCTGTCCTGTTTTTTTTTTTAAATATTCTGTTGTGCTGCAGTTGCTGAATATATCTGATTGCAACCTTCCCCATTTAGTAGGGGCACTGAGTGCATTCCTTATTTGGATAGTCTTAGGAATAAGATAAAACAGTATAGCTCTTACCTTGTTCAGCACCATGTTAGACAAGCACTTTTGCCTTATTAAAAATTGATTTAATTTTATGTATATGGGCCTCAACTTCTGTTACTTGCAGATGCACATATATACATACACTCAAGTCCTTCTGAATTTTCCGGAAACTAATGTAGTCAGCCATTTATTTGCTGTAGCTGTTAAAAGCATTAAATGCTGTTTTAGACCAAAAAAAAAAATCTGCAGTAAATAGCTGGAAGTTATTTTGTTTAAAAAGAACAAACATTTTAAGGCCATTTCATTCAGTTTGATAATTGCAAACTAAAGAGGGGAGATGGATACTTGAATGTTTACAGGTGAATTTTTAGAGATGTGTGAAATGGCTTTCCCTATAGAAAGTGTGAGACTTAACAGTATGTTATGTGTATCAATAGGGTTGAGGTGAATATGTTATTGAATGAGGGCTAATGGCAGAATAGTAACGGAGCCTTTGGTGTGCTGACCTAAAAAAAAACAAAACTGTTACATAATTGATGGGAGAATAAAGGAGAATGGACAGGAATTAAAATATGAAACTTAGGTGGTGCTGTGAAAGTGGAAATCAGCCCACTTTGCATCTTACTGTATTTGACAGTATTTAGAGAGGCTGCTACTGTTCATTATAGAACGACCCTTAGACAGGCACTTTGTAGTTACCTTCCCCCAAGGAGGAATGTTTGTAGTGGTTTGACACCTTGCATAGCTGTAAGAGACTTTTGCACTTGTTATGGCATTAGGATTACCTACATTTATTCAGATTAATAACTTGTTTTCCCAAATAGTTCTGTATGAAAGCAGACAGACAATGACAAATGGTGTTGCGACTTCCCCATTGCTTGCTATGGGGCATGGCCAATTCTGGAAGGCTTTCACCTTTACTTGGTTGTGCAGCAATTTTTTTACAGTTCAGAATTAGAAACTGTTATTGTCTTACCCTTGTGAGGTTTTTGTACTTGAAGTAGTATAGATTTCATTTTGACCAAATTTTCATTGCATTTAATTCACAGTTGCTTTCAGCTTGTATCAGTTAGATTATGGTTATTTATTTATTGGTTGTTCAGTTTGTTGTCATATTTATTAAATACAGCTTTGAAATATGGAAGGCTGATGTGGTTGATCTTTAATGTCGGTGAAAAATGTTTTGTACATTCATAACAGGGAAATCATCTTCCCATTTGCTTAAACCATGGCTCTGTATATACGGATATAATATAATATCTCCTATTTCTAAAAGTTAGAATTTATAAATTAAAATTAGAATGTTCAGTGTTCATTGTATATTCTGTGTTGCTATTTAAATTCAGTTAATTTATGATCAGTATGAACTACCTGCATTTTCCATTCTTTGTTACTGGTTTTGTTACAGTTTCCTTATCATTTATGACTCCTGACCTTCCTCGTCCTTTTTACTTAAGTTTTCATGGTTATCAGACACATCACTACATCTATAACTGCATTTCAGCTGTCCTAACCCCTACACATTCCTATAAACTTGCTTTCAAGAAATCTTGTTGCCAGCACTACATTTCCATTTAAGAGCTCTAAATATTCTAAAACTATAACATGCAGGTAGGACCATCAATTCTGCATTTTTTTTTTTATTTTTAAAAAAAATCTCCAAGTTAAGTATATCTTTTGTAGTATATGTTGTTATTTATTGGTGCTACCATACTGAAAGAAAGAAGTTTAATATTAACAACACTATTTGAATTTGTTAGTTTCTTTTATTAAAATATTCTGTAGTCAACTGTATTTATTTTAAAGAGCGGTAATATCTTGAATTCATTTTGTATTAAAGACTTTAAGATCCACACATATTGTTTGGTCATTAAGTTTTATTTATTATAAGGACTGTTTCCTTAACTGACGGTGCATATATTTTACTGAAATCCATGAGTATTATAAAAGTTAATAACCCCATATTTTGTATATAATTAACTATTTGTGCTACTTCTGAAGCAAACGCACTATTAACTTGGTTGTGCAGGTATGCCACAGATCTGTTGACTTTCAGTTGTATTTAGTAATTGAAGATGGTGAGCTGGCTGTTTTGATGTTGATTTGCCTGAACAGACCATTTGATCTGTGTATCTGGGCCATAGCTAGTGGTGGCAGGTGGGTATTTACATGTAAATAGCTGACAGCATCCACAGAAAACACTTGGCACCAGAAGCCTTCAAGATGAAGAATGTCAAATGAAAACAAAATGGTTTTCTTATAAATTTTAATTCTAAGTAGCCATTGCCTGTGCAATTTGTTTTGTAAGATTCAGATCTGCCTTTCTATTATGTATTTTTTTGGTAATAATGCAATGGTCCTGCAATCTAAGATACATTTTCATAAATAATGTCAACAAATTGTGGTTTGAACAGAACATTAATAAACATTATGGGCCATTTTCAGTAAAGCCTACACTGTGTACACAGTATGTATTCAAGAACATTTTTATCACATTCTAGTCACTCAGAAAGATTGCACTAAAGTTACATGTAGTCTACACTTTGTGGTAACCTTTATGAATCCCTGTCAATATGTAAAGCTGCAAGAATATCCATAGGAAAACTAAAATTAGGAGGAAGAAGGTATGAGTTATGCCTGTGTTGTCTGTTCACTCATAACAGTGTACACTTACTGTAGGCGTTACTGAATCCCAGGGAAGATGTTTCTTTCATTGAAAGATAAGTTCTACTTAACAATTGTTGATATGCAGTTAATTGATAGAAAGGGCAACAAGAGGAAACAGTAAAGTCATTATGTATGTTTCCACTGTGAAAGTAGCAACAGTAGATGGGTTCACTCACTGAATTTAAATTGAACATGTATTAAGGGAAAAAGAGGAATGTAGCTTGTTTAATCCATGCAAAGTATTTAAAGAACTATACATTGACAATTTATCTCATATATGTGACTTAAGTAAATGGCTGCAATAAATATGGTAAAATAGTGTGTTATCCAAAATAAATGATTAAACAGACTGTATGACAAGTAGGACAAATGAGACAGCATGCAAAAAACTGGACAATTTGGCAAAATCTCTACTTGACAAAGTACATCCTTGCCCAGTATTATCTACCCAAATTAATGGTGACTCAAGAAGATGTATTATAAGCTGTATTTCACGGGGGAGTGGAGCAGAGTCCTACTTTTTCCAAGAAGAGGAGTTTGTATCATGCATCCTGTAAGTTTTATATCTGCTCTAAATTCACTGTTTGCCAGGAAATAGGCATTTTTCTCCAGTGTATTGACCACAGCATCGTCAGTGATATTCTGTAAGAAATAGAAGCTACAATCTAATTGTAGTATTTCAATGTTCACATCCTTATAACACCTTGCAGTAGTTGCTCAGAAGCTCCTCTATACCTAATCAAGTCTCTAGAGATTTTTACGTGTGATAACATTTTGACACATTGCCCAGTGTGTTTTGATCCCTTACCCAGTCAAATAAAATTTAGAATTTTGTTTTGATTATGACACTCAGCAACAGCAGTCTTGAGCAAGTCACTCACATGTGATATTACTAATTGCATTCTTGTTTTTTAGAGTAAGGTGATTCCAGATGTCATAAGCCAGGTCCACCTTCCTCCACCTGTAGGATTAAAGCTGGCAGGACTTAATAACTAAAGCTTTCCAAGGCTGCCTGACCCCCCCCCCTTTTTGTCCATAAACACAAACACAAAAGGACACTTCTCCAAATTTCTGGCCACATGTAAGAACACTTGAATCTGTAAGTTGCCCCAGCCTACTATATTTTTTACTTCAGGGTTTTGTCTGCTTCTGTATATTAGATTTTTGCTGCAGAGTTACTGTTAATTCCTTGAGGGTACTTTTTGTCAAGATAATTGAGAAAATACATATTTTGATGCCCTTTATTAAACATTAAGTACTTTTTTGGTAGTAGCCAGTTTCCTTAGATGATTATGTGGTGTTTCTGATTTCCTTTTGGTTGTCCTTTGAAAACATGATTTCCCAATGACAAATTTTTCCAAGTAGTACATGGTGCTTGAACCACTGAAAGATATATTATTGATTATCAAAGATGATTTGTGCAGAACAGTCAAGCCAGTTTGTAATGTGACCCTTTCATTAGCCCCTTTAGGCTTCTATGTGACAGTTTCTTCTTTGACCTTTTCCAGTTTCATCAAGGTTGGTACATCTGTGTCCTGTCTTCACCTAAATATCGACCTTAATTTGTTAAATATAGAGATTCAGGAAGGTCGATTTCTGGCTTGTCAAGATAAGATTCATCTCGCCCTTGATCTGCTTTTGCTCCCAGCCGGCCTATCTGGGTCTGTCTCAATGTCAGCTTTGACCCAATTTCCCTGGTCAAACAGACCTTTAGAAGGAGTATATTTAGCTGACAGTTGAGATCTTTTCTGTTTGATTTCAGCAAAGCTATTTAGTTGAGATGGGCCTCAATGACAACCATCGTCTTGAGACAGAGGCATTCCTTCTTGCTAATGTTTTAAACATTTCTCTGCACCGACCTTGACTCTTGTGGCATGGTGCAGATAACTGCCAACTCTGTCACAGGGTCAGTACCAAATTCAATGCTTGTGGTTCAGTACTGATAGCATCAGAGTAGATGCAAGCTGGACACAACCTCAGACGTCATGATTTGATGATGGTAACAGTGCTGATATGAGTTTTATCTTGTTGGACTGCAGCTGTACCACTTGGTCTCCTTGAGAGTTTTCATCAAGAATCGTTTCAGTGTTCAATGTTCATAAGCTCGACTTCGTCAAAACACTGTTAGGAATCTGACTCTCAATCCCCAAGGGGTTTATTGGAGTTCTCTGCATTTTTTTTACCCTTCATATCAGTATTGACGTTAATATTTCCAATTCTACATAACTTGGCTCTTCGAGGAACTTTAGGCTTGTAGTCAATTCACCTATACATGCTGATCTAGAGTTTAGTTATATGCTGCATGCATTTTCTATGTAAGGATCAGTTCTACACATTTGGATTATCTGCTATTATTCCCTGTCAATCAGGGCACAGAGTGGGACTTAAATTTATTGTATTCTTCACGTCTAATATGGTGACTTATTTATGCATTTATGTTTTTTATTGCTTGTTAACCAGAGTAGAGTACTGAGCCACACAGGCACTGTATTTTTTTTTCAAATTCAGATGAAGAACACTGTCTGGTTCACAGGTGAATACTAAGTTAACTGTCCATGTGGTCTATTTTAAGCATAGACAGTTATTAGTTAAACTTGCCAATACATAGTTCCAGGATTTACTACCCACAGGATAGTGACTAGTGCTGGGTGAGGTAGTGATTATTTCTGTGGGATGAGCATTTAGGGGGCATTCCTGGGGTAAATTTTCCTCATTCCCATTTATAGATCCAGGTTATGTTTGAACAAAGACACAAAGACAGGGTTGAACTTTATTTTACATGGAGAGTAGATTGTTCCAGAATAGTAGTAACCTCTGAAGATTAACTTGCCTCTCCAAACCATTCTGTTTAAGTTACAGATGAGATTTTGGTCCCTGGAAGGAGAACCTCTGATGACAGTTGACTTGTGGGTGTGCAGTAAGTCCATCACTTTTGAGTCAGAGGATGACTTATAAGCCGAACACTGGTCTTCTCTCAGCAGTCTGTAGAATACCAAAATAGAGTGACAGTTTTTTTAGTCCCCACATTCTCTTTGTGAGGAACCTCTGTGAGCATTTGAATTGTTGGTATATGTCTGGCCAGATGGATGCCAAAGGGGTCATTGTACTCATTGATTTGCCTAATGAGAGCAGAGTAAATGGAATAATGACATCTTTGAGCCTGGCGGCTATCCCTTTGCATTATAAACTGTGCAAAATAGAAGTATTTTCTTACCACTGTGAAATGACAGTCAGTGCAGGGTTACTGTCCATATATATATATATATATATATATATATATATATATATATATATATATATATATATATATAAATTCTGAACTACAAAGTCAACTCTTAACGGCATATTGTCAGTGTGGTAATTTCTGTGGCTAATGGTTTTACAAAGCATACAATAATGCACTTTGTGTTTAGTTTTAGTTCTGGCTTCAATTATTTGTTTAGGACAATCCTTCCTACAGAATGACATAGTCATTTGGGGATTCAGTGACTGCTCCTGTCTTGCAGTCGTCCACAGACTTTGTCACTGAAGACCCTTGGTGTTTTCCTTTATTTCAGAGAAGTAGATTTCAAACAGGAGGCTTCTCAGTACTGATCCCTGTGAGACTGCACTGGTGACTGGTCTTTCTGTTGAGGTAGTTTCCCTGTGCTGACCTCTTAATCATATCTGTGAGTCAGTTGGCAATCCAATGGGTGACATAGAGGTTTAACCTCAGTTAGGCAAGTTTCTCCACTATGCCTGATTGAGGTACTGTGTAAAAGCTTTGGCCAAATCCAGGTATGTTGTATACAGAATCTTGCCTTCCATTGTATTGATGATCCTTTCAAAGAAGTCTGTTAGGTTGAGTAAGAAAGACCTGCCTTTGTCGAGCCCAAAATGGGGATGGCTTCATCTTCAGCTTGGAGGTTCTCTGTGTCCTTATTGATTAATTCCATGATGAGTCTTTCTATGGCCTTGCAAATGATGCTGGTCAGACTTATGGGTTGATAATTAGTCAAATCAATAGATGGCCCTTCCTTGTGCAGGGGTTTGACATTTGGAGTTCTCCATTCACTTGGTACAAAGCCTTGTGTGGAGGCTGACGTTGACTAGCATTGTTAGGGTTGCAGATAAATTGTGCTACAAACTATTTAAGATATGCCTTGGAATATTGTCAGGGCACATTGATGCAGTAGTCCTGTTCTTTGACAGCTCGTTCAGGACTTTGGTCCTGCATGAAGGTGAGGGGGGTATCGGTTACTGGCATATCTTGTGACATAATGCAGGTAAAACAGGTATGAAGTTGGAGCTGAATTTATCAGCTAGTAAGTTTGCTATATTTTCAATTTCATTGTAGGTGTTATCCACTCAACACATTGCTGTGTCTAGAGCTATGAGGTGATGAACATAGATTAAGAAGGTTTTATGGTTGCCCTTTGCATGGGTGGCTCTGCCTCAAGTTTGGCTTTAGCTGTTTTGATTAAACTCCTGAGTTGCTCATTTATTTTAGTGATGTTAGATCTTGCTTTGCTATGGTTGTGTCTAAAGGAACCTGTACTGTCTTGTATAGAACTTCTTCCCCTTCCCTTTAAAGATTTCAGTTGGAAGGGAATTTATTTAGTTTATACCAGTTTTGTTAATACAAATTTTCACCTTGGCATAATTAACTCTTTTACCCCATTTAGACAGCAGATGGATCAATGTTGACTCGTGCATGTTTTCAGAGGATGCTGTTTCCTTACTTCCTTCCTGTTCTGACTGAATAATAGAATGCATTTATAGATCTGCTTATCTCATTCTTCACTTGCCTCCTTTGAGATCAGTGGAGGATGTATTTCATAATTACACTGTACCTCTCTCTTTTTTGTTTAGTCTCCATTTGAACTTTTTCATTGACAGTTTCTGCCCCCAAACCTATAGCCAGGTACAATCTTCTATACATTATATCCTTCCTTAGATCACTGTTGAGGTATTCTATATGGTTTGTTTGTTTGTGTCTTTTGGCTTTTCCCGGTTAGGGGTCGCCACAGCGGAACTCTGGTCCTCTAATGATTGGTAGTGGATTTTTATGTACCGGGTTACCAGCCCTAACACACAACCTTCAACGAAGGTACACACCCCATTCACGTATGCCTCCACACAGAAGACGCTCTAGCTGAGAATCGAATGGGACAACATCTTGCTATGAGGCGACAAAACTACCGCAGCACCTTCTATATGGTATTATATGTTATTTCTAAAGATCAGTAGACTAGTATAAATAATGCTGGATACCTTATCTACATTTTTTTTTAAATCTTGAGTAGCTGCATGGATATGTAAGGCAGTACTTTGATTGTCCGAACTGGTATCTGCTTCCTGCTGGATGAGTTGGCTTTACTGCTCGGTACTCATAAGGCTACACAGAGCTACGCCTGTTCATGAGTTCCTACCCTTTCAGGGAAAAATAATTTCATCTGGTCCATCTTATACGATTCCACACTTCTTCCCCAATACAGTTAGTCTGGGTAGTTGGGTCTTTCAGAGGATGTTATTTTTTTAGGTTCTTTGCATTCACCTTTTTGTGAGCTAGTATAGCTTTTGAGATGGGACTTTCTGCACACAGGTTTGAGGATAAAAATGGAAGATTTGAGTAGTCCTGCAAAGTTTTGGGTTCCAAACTGTCTTAGTCCTGTTGGTCTTGGCCTACGAGATAGTTTAAGATGGACATGGTTCTTTTATTTCCAGTATAGTGGTTATTTTTGGACACACTCTTATTACATAGACCACAATTTACATAGTCTAAATGTTAAGGAGGATTTGTCTGGTGATCTGGTGTATTTTTAGGAACATAATAGGTGCTAAAATAGTCACCCCCTCCCCTTGACCGAAGAAATTACTTATGCAGTGATTAACCCAGACAGACAGATTACAGCCCAAAACACGCATATATATGTAATATTTGATGTTCTTCATGTTTCACTGTTGCAGTCATCACATTTGGGTTATATTTGACTGGCTTTTTGCTATGATTATGTTAAAGCAGGCCAGAATTGGCACTAGTGTCTTGACTGGTATTAAGATTGCACATTGCAGTAGTTAGAATGTTTTTAAGTAATAAAGAAGAATGATGGTACGTAGTTCTCATTTTAGAGAAAATGACCAGAGAAGCTGCATAGTAAAGGTTCAAGGGCAATCTGTGGAATTCTTAAATATGTTTTGTATTATTGGTTATTTAGCATGGATCTGGAAAATATGCAAAGAACTAAGCAAATTCCAGAAGCAGTAGAAGCATAGTTTAACACTGCAAAACATAACAGTTAACAGATGTTTATCATTCTAACTGCTTCAGTGGCCTTTGGCTGTATTGGTTGCATCCCGTTCCCTCCCACACCTGTACCCTGAATGTTGATCCGTCAGCCCTTTGGATGAAAATCAGCAGTCAGAGAGTCGAAACCTTAAGTACTTTCTTACTACCTTTAGAGGAAGCAACTGTGAGGCTTCACAGGAGCAATAATCTGCATTCAAGCTTCATTTTCTGGCAGATAAATTCCCACAGAAATGGTTGCCCTTTTAAGAAAATATCGGCCTATTTTATTATGTAGATAAATGTAGTATTTTCCCTTTAAGAAATTTGGTATTTTTTTTCTCAGTATCAGAAATTTACTGTCAGGTACGGTTATTTTTCGTTTAGGATTTATGGTCTGTATTTAGGAAGATTTTTGTGGTAAATGTGTGCTACTTGTGAAAGCTTTCAATTTTGTGTGCCAATTTAAGGATTGGGAAGGGTTTTTACAGGCATAAAATGATGACTGTTTTAATGCTTCCATTCACTTTGATATCTTGAAACATTTTCTGTCAGTGCGGTTTTCAGTTGTGTTCTTTTTTGACAGGACTTTTAGTGTACTGCTTATTCTTTTACAGTTTATATGAGACTGTGTGTGTGTGGCTTCTGAATACTTGTTCTGACAACTTGCCTTCTGATCGGCTCATTTCAGCAGCACTTACTAGCTTCTTCCCAGGTTACAGCATGGATACTTAGTCATCAGCACTTCTCCCTCTGTACCTAAGAAGAAATAAAAAACAGCAGAATAAAGAGCCTTTGCCACCACCATGGGTTCAAGCAGTACTTCATGGATGTGTGGACCTGTAGTGGCCAACTGTTGTTCCTCAGGCCACTCACTTCTCTGGGTTCCTCTGGTGTAGTCCTTTCTGCCACTATGGTACAGGGGGTCAGCCAGGTCCTTCATGGCTGTTACAATGTCGAATTTGGGCATGGGAAAAGCATCTTTTTTAGTATGAAAGACATGCAGGGAGATGTTTCTTGGGGTAGCCAGGGAAAGAGACCTCTTGACAGGGTTGAGGTGCCATCTCCTTGTCAGTCTTCTTCAAGGTTAATTTGTAAAGGGAAAACAAAGAGGCTTAGATGTTCATCTGAAGACATAGTGTCTGTTTGTAAAAAATATTTTCTTAAATTTATCCAGACGATTATGATAGGCTTGTTACTTCTGTTGCTCAGAAATCCCTACCTGAGGTCAATATTAGTAAAGAAATTCCTGAGGGAATTTTTTCAGAGGATCCTGACTTGGATGGAGACAGGGCTTCTTCTCTTACAGATTCCCAAGCAAAATTAACTCTGATTAAACTTTGCCCTCACCACCTCATTTGGGGGAATTTTCTTTTTCACAGACTGTTCTGGATGAATTAAGTATTTTTGTCGGAACAAGGGGATGTTCTCCATGAACTGAGAAGATGATATGTTACAAGTATGTATACCTCATTCTACATCCGTCCCTCCTAATTTGCCAGCCAAGAAAGATGAGTTTAATTCTGTTTGAAATAATCCTTTCAATCCTCAGTCCTTAAAAACGTAGGATAGCCCTCAAACTAACAAAGCTGGCACTGGATATAAATACCTCCTTTCAATGGAATGCCTCCCCATCCTCCAAGCTAAAGAATGATTTTTACTCAGGTTCTTCAACACTGCTCACCCGTAGTAATATAGACATACAGACAGAGTCATAGGACTAGAGCTTTTAGATCAAAGTGGCAAAGGACTATAATCCAAAATGTTTCTGGTTTCAAACAAAGAGCTTTCAACTAGGCCAGATCTAGATCTTTCCTTTCTCAGTCCCTATGTGAAAGTACTAACATTCTAAATACTGACCTTCAGAGTATGTTACATCTCATTCCTTCTTTGAATTTAATGGTATCACTAAGTCTATGATGCTTGCCACATACCCATAGCCCAAGACTTCAACAAATTTCTTGGACTCTCTTGTGTCTGGGTCACATTATCAGTTTACTGCATTATACTTCATTATACTTTGGGTTGTCCACAGCTCCAAGGGTGTTTATGAAGTGTCTAGCTTCAGGGATAACTCATTGCAGACTGCACATCATTTCCATAGTTCCATATTTAGATAGATCTGAAGAGTCTGATGTCATTTTCATTCATTCCTCAACTGTTGGGTCCAGGTCCAGATCAGATCCTTGGATCCAACTCAGCTGCTTCTTCCAGACCGTAGAACACTTGAACTCTCAAGCTCCTCCCTTTACACTTAATGCTCCAGGCGCCTAACATACTTCAAATATCATTTGCTGCCATGGTATTCTGACGTAGATTGTGAACTCTCGAGTAGTTGGGAATTTCTAATTTCTTCTACATCTTGAAAGTCAGTGAGTTTAATCTTCTATATTATTTTTGCTATTATCTTTACCTCCTTTAATGCTTATTTCATAGTATTAGCTATCCTTTTTTTTCGTACTTCTTAAGTACTTGTGATATCATTGCTGATATCTCTTCCTTACTGTACTTTGAAAAGTACTTTTTATTACCATCTTTGGAAATTCTTTCCCATTTTCTGTGTTTATTTCTTAAAAAAAAAAAAACTTTTCTATCCTTTCTGTGATAGTGTTAAAATGTCAGATAAGCCCTAAGGATTTAAGAAATGTGTGGCTTTTGCCCACAAAATTTGGAACTCTGACACACATTCTGAATGTTTTTATTGTTTAGGACCTAAACATCTAGATACTAGCTGCGACATTTGTAAGGGATTCACCTCTCGTGCCTTAATAGACAGAAAAAATAAGTTAATCCTCATGGTTTGCTACCTTGTAAATTGTCATCAATAGCTACTGGGGCTCAAACTCCTAAATGGCAAGAGAAGAAAGAAGATTCCTCCAAGAAATCTCTGAAGAGATCACCAGAATACCCTTTGGCTTTGACAGTCTTTGGAGCCACCAGCTAAACTGGCTAAAACGTTGGATCCAAGTGTATTGGATCCAAAGTCAACATTTGTGAAATCACCTTGGATCCATTCTCCACTGTAAGGTACAGAGTCAATTATGTTGAGAGTTCCATCACCCAAAGCCTTGGAGTCATATGCCTCTGATCTGAAGATGTTGGCATCTTTGACTTTGATGGTGTATCTGAGCTGTCCGGTCCTGAGTACTTTGGAACCAGATGACTTTGAGCCAAAGCATCGGCACCAGCTCTAGGGTGTTGGATTTGACTCAGAAATTGTCAAAGCTGTCTCTTCCCCTTGAGCATCGATGTTAGATAGTTCAGCTCTGACTCCCTCCTTGGGTGGTTTGCCTGTGTGACAGGAGGATCCAATGATCCGCCAGCCTGCCTTGTCTGATCTCTTGGTTTCTGCTTCTCACAGGCACTCCACTTTTGAAACAGTAGAGACGGTATTCTCTATACCTAGAGTTCAAACCGCTCTGTTCTCCTGTGTTCTGATTTCCCAGTCTAATCTGATTTTGCATCCAGAACCTCAGTCATCCATTCCACTGGGACAGCCAGTGCGAACTGGTCTCCAGGCCACCCAGCAGCATATTGTCTCTTCTGATACCTCCCTGGAGCACCCCAACAAGGAGGCCTTTCAGAAGAGAAATTGCAAAAGGAGGCACTTAGACTATCCGCAAGAATCTGTCACTGAGGGCACTTGATTTTGACGAGGAGAAAGGGTTACCCAGATCACCATCCAGTGATGACTCAATCTGAAGTAGTTAACTTCATTTGATCAGCAACCTGTGGGTTACAGATCCAACACGGATCCGAGCCGGCAGCATACCAAGCAAAAAGATCCGAGCTCCAAACTCCTCCCCCTTACCCATACTAGACTGCAACCTCCTTCCAATCCCCAGATCTCATTTGCCACGGCTTTGCCAAGCACGGAATTCTTAGAGCTCCAGGCAAGTTTAGCAATATTTTTCTTCAAACTTTTTTTTTAGTCTTCTTTATTTGGTGTGTGAGTATATTTTAATACCTTTCTACAGGTGTTCCTTCTACCTAGCTTTTATCTCCAATTTACCTTTGGTAGTTTCTCATCCCTTTGTAGGCTCCTATTTTTCCCTCTTTCAGGTGCGCGTGTGTGGCTGTGTGTGTGTGTCTCTGGTATGGCTGAAAGTCACAAAGTGACCTTTCCAAATGTTCTGAGTATGGCCATAAGCTGTCACCAGTGGATGGTCACACTCAATGTGTGATTTGCTTGGGGGTTACGCACCTTTCCTCGGGCTGCCAGATTTGTGCGGCCTTTAACCCTCGAGCCTTAAGGGATAGGAGGAACAAGCAGATTCTGGTGGGTCTTCTACCCACGGAATCAGCTTCTTCTCTTTCCTTCTCAGTAGCAACAGCTGCGGCTGCTCAGCCAACTGGCCCTCTTCCCCTGTCTGGGACTCACCCTCCCACCTTGTCTCAGGGAGAACGAGAGGCCAAGAAAGATAAATAAGAGAGAAGGGAGAGAGAGAAAGAAAAAGCGAGAGAGAAAGAAGCCGCAAGTGGCAGGTTGAATTGGACCCCTTGGCCCCTCCTGCGAAGGTGGTCTCTTCCCCACTAAGAGTGTCCAAGCCTTCCTCCCCATGGCTCCATTCTCCACGTTTCTCCCCAGAGCCGGAGGAGACCCGACCAGCCTCGAGAGCGTCGTCACGGCGGCCCTCCTAGCCTGCTTCAGCGGCTTCCTCCAGGTCTACTCGATGCATTTCGGAGGCAGATATGGACCGGATGATGTGTTGATTTTTTCAAACTCAGCTGCAGATGGGCGTGTTGCTGCCTCCGAGCTTATGGAATCCACTTTTGGATCCGAGCTCTCAGAACTGAGAGCTTGGTGTCGGATCCGGGGGCTGAGTGTGTCTTCGGCTCCTTTGTGGTCAGAGCACACCATCCTCTCGGGTCTGATCACTTCGGCTCCGACACCAATCACCTCGTCGGATCCGAGGGCCCCGGCCACCTGTCTTAGAGAAGCCAGTTCCCCTTCAGCGTTCCTAGTGGAGAGGGTTCTCTCTGGAGGACCGAGACCCCTCGCTCTTTCCTCAGGGTCCACCCCCACTCCCTGGCAGCTCAGTTTGTCCTCCATCATCCAGTCCCCCCAGGGCATCCTGTGTTGTTGATGCCCAAGCCAGTTTCCTTGGAGGAACATAAATTTGTGGGTGAGCCCCCCTCGGACAGTCCCCCCAAGGAGGTCCCTCAAAAATGCCTGTGCAAAAGAAGGCACTTGGACTCCCCAGAGTCCCTCACCGAGGATAACGATTTGGAGGGAGGGGAGGTTTCCCCCAAATCACCCCCGACGATGTCTCCTTTGGAGATAATATGGAAATACTCCGCCAGAGGGGGCAGTGGTTTGCCCAAAAACCCTCCTCAGATGAGTCAGTATTCCTGGAGGTATTCGACACAGGCCCATCTACCTCTTGGGTGTCCCCCCCCCAGCCGACCCCCTGGTCGACCTGATTACCACCAGGGCATGGAAGGAGCCGGACACTGTAGAGCCGATACCTAGAAGGCCTGATAAGGTTCTCAGCCCCCCTGCAGACAGAGCTTCGTGGAGCAAGGGTTCCCCGGTTGATGCCATGGTGGTGGCAGTGGCCACCAAAAAGGAACTCTCCCAGGAAAGTTCTTCGGTCCATCCCCCTGTCAAGGAGTCTCAGGCAATGAACCATATTGGAAAGCGGACTTTTGCTTCAGCTACCTTTTCTATAGGGGCGCTGAATTGCTTGGCCCATGTAATCAGACTGCAGTGGGACCTGGTCAAAGAGTACGCTGAGTCTCCCTCAGAGTCCATGTCGGCCGAGGATAAACGGACTTTCTCGGCTCGTATGGCCACTCTCAAGTCAGTGTCCAATACTTCTATGCAGCTACTTTCCCATGCCACAGAAGGAGCCGCTAGAGCTAGCGGGTCCGGTATCGCCGTAAGTCGTAATGCCTGGCTTCGACTTTGTGATTTCTCAGAACCCTTCAAGGCGTCCTTCACGAATGCACCCTTTGACAGGTCGACCCTCTTCAGGAAGACTGTCCGCAAGATGCTGGTACAGAGCGAGAAAGATGGAAAAATGCTGTCAGCCGTTGGAATACGCTTCTCTACCTCTCAAAGGTCCTTCTCTAGGAACTATTGAGGGCAGAAAAAGATGTGGTTCTGGAAATTTCAGCAGGCCCGGGAATGCTCAGGGCTCCTTCTCCCCCAGAGGCAGAGGGGGACAAGGTGGATGCCGGCCCAGAGGCAGAGGGGGACTGAAGAACTTCGAGTCACGGGAATGCTTTTACAACCGACCCGTGCAGCAGCCCCGAGGGATTGCCTGACTGCTCCTCTCTGGAGGCAGTCATGGGGCATTTTTTGAGGCACCTGGCTCAATGGGAGTCCATCACGACAGATCACTGGGTGCTTCAGATTATATTCAGAGGCTATTCAATCCCCTTCATCAACAAGCTCCCTTACTGAAGACACCTCCCAGATGTCCCACCCACTCAAAGGGAGGCCGCGGCTTTGGTAATAAAGAAGCTGCTAGAAAAAACAGCCATCCAGGATGTGCCCCCAGACCAGTCCGGATCAGGCATCTACTCCACGTTCTTTCTGGTGTCAAAAAAGATGGGGGACTTAAGGCCGATTCTCGACCTGTCAGCAATGAACCTTTTCGTTGCCAAAGAGAAATTCCAGATGGTCACGATTCAATCCATCCTGCCCCTTTTGCAGGAGGAGGACTGGATGTGCTCCATAGACCTCAAGGATGCGTACTACTATATTCTCATGAAAAGACGGTCCAGTAGGTTTCTCCACCCTTCGATCTCACCACAGCCCCAGGGGTGTTCACCAAGGTCATCGCAGTTGTAGCGGCCCACCTGAGGCTCCAGGGCATACGGGTCTTCTCGTACCTAGACAACTGGCTCCTCACTGCCCCCACCAGGCATCTACTTTCTCTAGCCAGGGATTTCTTCCTCCGGATGTCACCCCGGTTGGGGATAACCATAAATGTCAAGAAGTCTTTCCTCCAGCCTGTTCAAGTGTTAGACTTCATAGGGGCCAGGATAGATTCCCTCCAGACCAGGGCCTTCCTAACGTCAGACAAACTTCACAGCATGACTCTGCTTGTGCTAGCCCTCTTTCAGTCCTCTGCTGTCCCAGCAGAATTAGTCCTGAGAGCTTTGGGGTCCATGGCGGCAGTGATCAACCTGATTCCTTACGCTCATCTGCACATGAGGGTTCTACAGTGGATGTTGCAGGTCCAGTGGTCTATTCTACACCACCCTCTAGACTTCCCGATTCCCCTCAGCAGGGTTTGCAGGAATTCCAAATCCAAAACAGTTGCTCGGGAGTAGCCAAATAAGGGATAAACAAGGAATGTTTAAACAAAAACATAGTCCCCAAAGGCCTCTGGGTCTGTAAATTTCCCAACAGGGTGGAAGTAGGTTCAGTTTTTCATACAGATCTGATACAGATCTTCGACAAATGTGGCTTGGACATTGTGAAAGCCATTTTGGCAGAGAATGAAAGGGTTAGAACTTCCCTTTTAGAGACGATAAATTCCATCAATACATGTATCATTAATGATCTTTTGTTCAAGGTCGAATCAGAGAAGGCCTTATAACATTTTTACACACATAGATAAGGAATGTATCCTTAATATGAAGAGAAAGGTAGGAAAATTAGAAAGGTATATTAGGGAATATCAGGAAGGGACAGCTTAGACCAAACCCAGGCCTTTTAACACCTACAATAATCGATGGAATGGTGTTAGGGGATGATACATCTATCATAGACCAACGGGCCAATTTGGAAGTTCTACAGGATGTTGCTCAAAGAAACAATAGAGATATCCCTTTAGATTACTCACCCCCATCACCCCTCCACCACACCACAATCCCCCCTCCTGAGGTCGGACAAGATACAGAATCAGAACCCAGTGTATTACAACTATCACAATCACAGGGGGAACATCAGGAGGTGAATTTGGTACCACCCAACACTAGCATTATTCAACAAGGACATATTTTTGAGTTTAATAACTACAAAATTTTTAATTATAGTACTTTGGACATTCATTTGGACCATTTTATGTTATTTTCAAAGGGTTTTAAAATTATTCCCACCAGGAAAGTTAGTATTCCAAGGGTCATTGTGGATTTAAAACTTTTTTTAAGGAAACAAAATTTGTCCTTAATGTTTCATGATTCAAGTCCCAATATTTATGAACCACCATTGTTCAAGAAAAAAAAGCATTATAAATCCCCCCTTCACCCTCAGTTAAAAATCTCGAAAATTTATTAGAAAGAGAGATTAGAAACACGATCAATGAGCATAGGGTGTTTTCTAACTTATCTAAAAATGAGAATTGTTTATTGAATGTTTTAAAAAACAACAAATCGATAAGAATTATGCAACCAGACAAAGGGGGTGGAACGGTTCTCATGGACACTATTCTTTATGAATCCAAAATGAAGGATTCTTTACATGACACTTCCAAGTATTCTAGAGCCTCCATTAATGAGGTTAATATTGCCAAATCTAAAAAAAAATATTTTAATTAATGATCTATTGTTTGAAGGTTCCATAGATATTGATACATTTAATTTTTTGTCAAACAAAAATCCTAGGGTACCTTCAGTTTTTGGCATTCCGAAGGTTCATAAAGATCCTATTGATCCCCCACTATGACTTATTGTTTCTTTGGAGGGATCTATTACCACCCCATTAGCCAAATATATAGATGTAAAATTGAAGGACTTGTCAAACAAGGGGGAGACTGTTAAAAGATTCATGGGATTTTCTGAGGCAGGTTAAAACAAATCTTTATTCTCCTGACATTATTTTTGTGACGCTTGATAATGTTGACTTATTTGGATCAATTCCACATGACATTGGTCTTTTATGGTTGGAAGAAAGCATGAGGGAGAGTGGTGCTTTCTCCTCAGATGATTTTAGGACCTGCCTTTTGCTTATGGAGGTCATTCTCAAAAATAATTTCATGTACTTTGAAGGGGAGTTTTTTAAACAGGAAAGGGGTGTAGCTATGGAGCGAAATATGCCCCCACATATGCTAACATTGTTCTTTCATGGTGGGAGAACCTATTTGTCAACAATTGTGAATATGCTAGTTGTTGGTTTTTTTATAAACGTTTTCTGGACGACATTTGTATATTTTGGATGGATTCTCAAAAAAGATTTTTTGAATTTTTGGCTTACCTAAAAGGTACAACCAACTTTTTGGATTTTACTTATAATCTAAATGGTCAAGAATGTATCTATTTGGATATCTCTCTGAATAAGTCCAACAACGCCTTTACCTCTAAAATACATAGGAAAAAAACCTTTTCAAATTCTTACCTCCATTTCACCAGTGGTCACCCCTTTTTCCAAAAGAAAAATCTGCTTAAAGGGCAATTGGTTATGTGCAGTCATATGACTTCAGATGAAGCGGATTTCATTAAAGACAGTGGTTTTGTTATGGATATGTTTAGAGAGAGGGGTTACCCAGAAAATCTAGTTTGTGAGATTTTTCATGAGGTATTGGAAGGAAGAAAAGGGAGGTTTGCACCTATTTTGGGTCAAGTAGATTCTGTCAATTTTAACCCCACTGCCAACAAGAGTATTACAAATAGTTGGGAACAAGCATACATTATGGATTATACAGGTGACTCGGGTGTTATTAAACAGACTGTTGTTAGAGAATGGGATAGATTCAAACAAATTACAGATTTGGAGTATATACACAGGCAGCCTTTAAAAAGTATATACAAAAAAGACCTGAATTTCAAGAAACTATTTAAGTTTGGTGGAGGTTCCAGCCTTAAGAACAGAACTGGTAGAGTGGGAACCTTCAAGTGTGGTTCCTGTTTTCAATGCCAGCACATTTTGAATAGTACCAGCATTGATATTCCCAGTCGAAACAGGCAGATTACAAGCACCAAATATTCCAACTGTAATACTAATGGTGTGGTATATTTAGCTACTTGTTATTTCTGCCATTCCTTCTATGTGGGGAAGACAGAGAGGAAGCTAAAATCCAGAATTTATGAATATTATTATGAAATTAAAAAAACAAAATGCAAACAAAGCATTATTTCATCATACACAAATTTGCCAGCAGGCCTCTTTTAATTTTTTTGTTCTTGAAGTTGTTCCCAAAGAAGTTAGGGGTGGAATGTGGGAAACAAAGAATATAGGGAATTATTTTGGCAGATCATTTTGGAGGCCACAAAAAGTCCTGATTTCAATGATATGCTTTCCCTTCTCCCTGTTCTCAAGCTAAGAGCTGCAAAATTATAACTTTATTTTTATACAATTTTAACATTTTTTTCAGCAGATGGCAGTATGTCACCAAATAATATACATTTATATATTCACATATTTACTTTTATTATAGTTGAACAATACGTTTTGTTAATACAAGATATAATATATCTTTTATATAAATTTTATATAATTATTATGTGAATTTTTATAAGAATTTTAATGTGTTTTTCATTATTTATTTTCTATACAACCAGTCATTTTCTGGTTTTATTGTGCTTTGACATTTTGGCAATGTGAACAGTTAGGCTCATGCATTTATTTAATTGTTTTAATTGAATAATTTCTTGATGTGTTAATGTTTTCAATTGATTGAACATGTGCTATATAAGAGATTTTGGTAAAATGACTTGCTGTTTGGCTTCTGAGGAAGACGTTCGAAAACGCATTATTGGTGTACGCTCGTTCATTTTTTTTTTTTTTCAAATAAAGTGACTTGGAATTATTGTGGATTACTCTCCTTGGTCTTGAGCCCCTATTTGGCTACTCCTGAGTGACTTTTTTGGTTTTGTTGTTAGTAATTGTTGGTCGCTTGTTCATCTCCTTCATTTGGTTTGCAGGAACTCCCTCATGTGGTAGCTTCAATCCCGAACCCTTCGAGAAGGACGACTTTTTGTTATGTCACCACCCACGGCCACAGTGACCATGAATGCCTCCTGCCTAGGGTGGGGGGGGGCATTGTGTGGGCAAGACACAAGGCACGTGGACTCAGACTGAGACCGTACTGCATATAAATGCCCTGGAGATGAGAGCGGTCCTTTTGACATTGCAGGCCATCCATGCCTTTCTTCCTTTGGGGACTATTGCTATCCAGTAGGACAATATGTCAGTGGTCTGGTATATCAACAAACGGGGAAACCAGGTCTTACCCCCTTTGCCGAGAAGCCTTGAGAGTTTGGGAATGGGCAATCTCCACCAACCGCTTCCTGTTAGTAATGCACATTCCGGGTCAGTCCAACATACTGGCAGACAAAGTGTGCAGACCTACCCTCTCTCCTTACGAGTGGTCTCTAAATCCTTGTGTAGCAGAACAGATCTTCGTCAAGTGGGGTCAGCCTTGCTGCGATCTCTTCGCATCGCCTTCCAGTGCAAAGTGCAGTGAGTTTTTTGCTCTAATTCCTCCTTTGGGAGAAGCCCCCAGAGACGCTCTTGTCCATGCTTGGCCACCTGGTCTTCTTTATGCATATCCTCCACTTCCGCTTATGACAAAATTTCTGCAGAAAGCTCGCCAGTTGGGGAGCAAGTTTATCCTCATAGCCCCATTCTGGCCTCATCAAGTCCGGTTCCCCTGCCTGTGGTATCATCTTATAGCTCCATTCTGGATCTTGGATCCCATTCCGGATCTGATTTCTCTGCCCTCGGGAATGGCTCCTCCAAACCTCGACGGTCTCAAGCTCTCAGCTTGGCTAATACAGTTCCACTAGTTGCCAGGACTCCCGGTATCTCTTCCAGCGTCAAGTCTATCCCGGTGGCAGCACATAAACCCTCTACCAGGAAGATTTACAGTAGCAAATGGAAACGTTTTTCAATTTGGGCTTCACAAAAGAACATGGATCCTTTCACCGCTTCTGTTTCAGCGGTACTGGAATTCTTATCTCATATTTTTCAGCAAGGGGACAGCTCATCTACTGTGAAGGTCCAGCTGGCTGCCATTTCCCATTTTCATATTGGCGAAAACTTTGGTTCCCTTGCTGCTGCCAGAATTTGTAAGACCTTTCTAAAAGGCGCTTTCCTTTTGAGACCCCCTGTTAGAAATTCATCTCTGCCGTGGGATCTGACCTTAGTTCTTCAGGCGCTACTTGCGTCTCCCTTTGAACCCGCAGCTTCCATTGATCTGAAGTTCTTGTCATGGAAGATGGCTTTTTTTGGTAGCAATTACTTCAGCCAGGAGAGTGTTGGAGCTTCAGGCTCTCTGTATCAAACCTCCATACCCTGTGTTTCATAAGGATAGGGTATCGCTCAGGACTAATCCCTCCTTTCTCCCAAAAGTTACTTCCAAGATGAACATTAATCAGTCCATTAATTTGCCTGTCTTTTTCCCTAATTTCCAGAACAAAGGACAATATAAACTTCATTTGCTGGACGTTCACAGACAGTTACGTTTTTATTTGCACAGGACGGCTGTCTTTCGTAAATCTGATCAACTTTTTGTCTCCTTTGCTAAGCCTTTTCTAGGGAAACCATTTTCAAAGGTGACTCTTGCCAGGTGGATTTCAAGTTGTATCTTACAGGCATACAGAGAATCTGGCTTACCAGAACCAATGGGAGTTCATGCTCATTCTACATGTTCTATGGCAACGTCTGCTGCATTCTGATCTAGAGTTTCCCTGGATGACCTTTGTTCAGCCGCTACCTGGGCGTCCTCTCATACCTTTATCTCTCATTATAAACTGGATTTGGTGTCTAGAGGAAGGCTGCCTTTTGCTCTGCAGTGCTCTGGAATATCCTTCCTTAAGGGCCTCTCAGGATTCAGGTAGCTGTGGACTCTGTCTCACAGGTTGCTGATCAAATGAAGTTAACTACTTCAGATAAAGAAGTTATGTACTCACCTTAACATTTCATCTGAGTAGGTAAACTTCATTTGTCAGCAACCGTCCCTCCCTCCTTCCCCCTGACCTTCATGGTTATTTAGCTGAGCTTGAGGTTCGGACTTATGAGCTTTACTTTGTCCTTGAGTCAGGTGTCTCAGGTTGTTAGTTGGTTTTGTTATTATGTGCAGGTGGCAAACGTGATCTGAGGATTGGAAGAAGGTTGCAGTGTAGTATGGGTAAGGGGAGGAGCTCGGATCTTTTTGCTTGGTATGCTGCTGACTCGGATCCATGTCGGATCCGTAACCCACAGGTTGCTGACAAATGAAGTTTATTTACTCAGATGGAATGTTATGGTGAGTACATAACTTCTTTTTTGGAGACATCTTAGAGCTCCTCAAAGGGGTGGTTGGTCCCCTGATAACCATTCCCATGAAGAATCAGTGTTTCTGGAGGCATTTGGGCCTAGTCCATCTACCTCCTGGGTGACTCCACCAGCCAATGAGCTAATAGATTGACTTTTGATGGGCGTGGAACGTACCAAACACAGCTGAGCCAATCCCTAAGTGACCAGATAGGATCCTGGCACCACATAAAGACAGACCACACTGGAGTAAAGGAGTATCCATTGATGCCATGGTCATAGTGGTGGCCACTAGAAAGGAACTTGCAGAGCAAAGTTCCTCTGTCCACCCCCAACAGGGAGTCTAGGCACTGGACAAATTTGGGAAGTGTGTCTGTGCTTCAATGACCTTCACCCTTAGGTCAATGAATTACTTGGCACATTTCACAAGGCTTCAGGCAGATTTGATAAAGAAGCTTTCCAAATCTCTCTCTCTAGGACTGTATCCTCAGAGGAAGAGAGTGCTATTTCCATGCAGTTGACCACCCCTCACTCTATTGCAAATTCATCCATGAGGCTTATTTCCCACGCTGCTGAAGGTACCTCTCAGGTGGTGGGTTTTGGTATCTCCATTAGGAGACATGCCGGAATGTGGTTATGTGATTTTGTAGCACCCTTCAAATCTTCTCTCATCAGTGCACCCTTTGATCGAACCTTTTTGGCCACAAAGTAAAAAACACTCTCTGTAGGTGTGAACAGGAAGGGAAAACCTTGTCTGCTGTGGATGTATGTTTTTTGACACCTTAACAGTCCTTTTGTAGAAACCAACGAGGAGGAAGAAAAATGTGGTTCAAGAAATCCCAAAGTCCCTTTCAATATCTGCATGAAGACAGTTCCTCCAGGGCTCAAGGGGGAAATTCAAATGGAAGACGACCTCCATGCAGCAGAGTTGGTCCACTCAATCAAGTATGTAGGGATACCTTCTCTGACAGATTATATCAGCTCTCCTGAAAGGAGGACTGACTGTCCATCTCTGGAGGAAGTTGGGGTCATCTATCAATCACAAAAAAAATGTGGGTGCAGAGGATAATATCTAAAAGTTATATCATACCATTTTCCCATTCACTCTTGACAGTTTCAAATAAAATCCATGATGTTCCACCCAGTCAGAGGGAAGCAGCAGCAGCACTAGAAATTAACAAGCTGCTAGAAGAGTCATCCAAGAGGTCCCTCTAGACCAGAAGAAGTCCAGAACTTATTCAAGATTCTATTTAGTTCCAAAAAAGACAGGGGCCGGAGACCAGTCTTGGATCTCAGCAAACTAAATCAAATGGTTCAGCATACAAAGTTTCAGATGGTCACAGTTCAGTCCATTCTGCCATTTCTGCACAAGGACAGCTTGATGTGCTTGATAGATCTTCAGGGTGCATACTACCACATCAAAATGAACAGGCAATCTAGAAGATATCTTCGCTTCCAGGTGGGAGCCATTCATTACCAATTGAGAGCACTGCCCTTTCTCTCACCATAAACCCCAGGGTGTTTACTAAGTGCATGGCAGTAGTAGTAACTCACCTGAGACTGCTGGGATTCCAAGTGTTTTCATACCTGGATGACTGGCTCCTGACTGCTCACACCCATGCATCAACTAATTCAAGCAAGGAACTACCTACTTCAGCTGTGCTCTCATCTGGGGATATCTGTCAATTACAACAAATCTTAACTCAATCCAGCTCAAACTCTAGAATTCATCGGTGTTTTTTTCAATACACAGTCTAAAACTTTACTCCCTCTGTCTCGAATTCAAACTACTCAGTTTCAGGTCAAAATGATTATTCAGAATTCTTCTCTTTCAGTGCATCTCATACTCTAAGCCTTGGGATCCATGTCAATGGCAATCAACCTTGTACCACTGGTCAGCTTCCATATGAAAATCCTCCAATGAACACTCGCAACTCAATGGTCTATTTTCCAACACTCATTATCTAGACCAGTCAAGATAACTCAAGCTTGCAAGAATTACCTTGTCTGGTGGAGCCTCTCCAATCAAATACATGAAGGCTGTCCCTTTGTTCTCCCTCAACCCAAAGCCACAATGACCATGGATGTCTCTCAAATTAGATGAGGAGGCACTACTTGGTAAAGACAGTCCAAGGCACATGGTCACCATAAGAGGTCAACATGAATATCAATGCCCTGGTAATGAGAGCTGTCTTCCTAGCATTACAGGCCTTTTGTGACACTCTCCCAACTGGGACTATTGTGATTCAGACTGACAAAATGGTGGTATGGTACATCAACAAGCAATTGGGAGGATCCACATCTTACCCTCTTTGTCAAAAAGCTATGTGAGTATGGCAATGGATGATCTCCCCCGATAGCAATGTTCAGCCAGTGGAAGTCCAACACGATTGCAGACAAGTTAAGCAGGTCCATTCTGATGCCTCACAAGTAGTCTCAATATTAATGCAGTGGAGATGATTTTTCCATATATGGCGCCAACCAGGCTATGATCATTTTGCATCTCACCTCAACAAGTGAGGCAAGTTCTTTGCCCTGATCCCCCCAGTGGGGGACTCCCCAAGCGAGAGTCTACTTCACGCTTGGTGCTCCGGTCTCTTGACTTCTTACCTGCAATTTTTAATGAAGGTACTAGCTCCGCAACTATCAGA
The DNA here is from genome assembly GCF_019279795.1 of Protopterus annectens. Lineage (NCBI taxonomy): Eukaryota > Metazoa > Chordata > Ceratodontiformes > Protopteridae > Protopterus > Protopterus annectens. The sequence continues at coordinate 479,902,589 of NC_056725.1, read as the reverse complement.
GTACAATTAGCAGTAATTTCCAACTTTCATATAGGAGTAAATAATTCTACCTTAGCTTCCTAAAAGCTTTGTAAAGCCTTTCTTAAAGGGACCTACTTACTTAGACCTCCTTTGAAAGATCCTATTCCTCCTTGGGGTTTGAATATTGTTCTTTAGACCTTGAGTCAACCTCTTTTCAAACCATCAGCTAAGTGTGATTAAAGTTTGAGATTTGAAGTTTTTGACCTGGACAACTGTTTTCCTAGTTCATATCACTTCTGCAAGAAGAGTGTTGGAACGTCAAGCACTGTCTTCTATACCTCCTTATTTAATTTTTCAAACAGATAGGGTTTCTTTACAGACCAATCCTTCCATTTTACCAAACGTGGTGTCCGAATCCAATATTAATCAGGTCATCAGCCTCCCAGTCTTCTTTCCTAATTTTATCTAACAAAAGAGAATATGTTATGTGTTTATTGGATGTGCACAGACAGTTATGTTTTTACTTTCATAGAAAAAAAGAATTAAGAAAATCTGTGGGAAGAAGATGGAATAGGCTTACCAGATTTAGAAGGATATATACAATTGTTGGCTTTAAAAACAGTTTATCTATGGTTAAACAAAAAATATACTTCCAAATGGAAACTAGTGAATGAAAAAATCTGGTTAAAAATAATCATGATACAACAAACATATAGATATAGTACTGAATGGCTTACTTTAGTTATTGAAGGAATATATGGCAACAGGGAAACAAAAATATAAATTCTAAGTACATTATCAATACCCTAAAGTCTTTTATGCACTTTGTAAACAAAAATCCAGATATAAAAGCATGGTGTTTTTCATATACCCAATAGCATATACACATGATAATATAACAATTAAAACACTTAGTAAGAATGGTCTAATTTACTGGCATCAGTTGATAAACACTAATAAAGTACTAAAGATAGAACAAATTATTAATGATTCCAACTTTGAAAATAATATGTGGTTAACACTGCAGGGATTAAGATGTTCCCCCAGATTCACTAATCTTTCGTGCAGGACTAGTGTAGTCCTGCACGGAAGTACCCATGTAGGAGGAGAATGGCAGCGCGCCATGCATATTAATGAAGGCACGCTGCCCAACCTCCCAGGCTTACATGGAGCGTGTATGAGTGCAGGGGCGTGTCTGAGAGCAGAGCTACCAGAATAAACATGCCCCAGCAATGTAGAACAGCAGAAAGTGGAAATAAATGAGCGAGACTGCTCATAGGTGTCTGCATATCCCCACCAACAGTCCCCCATGTGTGGAACAGCAACAGTACATATAAATAAACAGAACAAACCCCATTATATTTATTAAGAATCCGAGTACAGCTAACCATAAATGCGCGGGTGTGCCCAGTGCTTAGCTACAGTTCAAGCAACTTAAAAGGCTGAAGAGGATAACAAGGAAGATATATGCAAATGAAGCAATACAGCAATAGTGTAGTGGGCAGAGTATTCACCTAATGAGCAGGCATTCCCGGTTCGAGTCCCACTGCAGCACCTACCATTTTCCATGTGAAATCTGTATATGAACATTTTATTGCTATATAACCTACAAAATAACATTTAAATGTGAACTGGAGTGCTTTATTAAATGCACATGTGAAGTGTCAGTGTCATAATGAATAAGGCACTAGTAAGCAGGTTTAAGCACAAATAAGCAGTTGTAAGCATATATAAGCACTAGTAAGCATGTTTAAGTGCATTTGTGCAAGGGTAAGCATTGGCTACACAGATTAAGAAAAGTAGAAGCTAACTGCGTGTAAGAAACTGGAACCGGCAGTTATCAGTGCTTACCGTCGCGCAAACCCGTGCAGAACTGCTTTAAAGTGCCTTAATCACTCTGTACCCAACAGCCCGTGTTCTGCCCAGCAACAAAATAAACAGCCTCTGAAAGGCTCGAACCCAGGACTCTGTACACTACAATCACAGTAGTTAACCACTAAGCCATTATAGCAATACATAAGAGTGACGTTTCAACAAACAAATCCTCACCATAGGAAAATCAAACTAAACATGTGAAATGAAACTATATACAGTGTGATGTTGTATAACCTGCTACATAACATAAATATGTGAATTGGAGTACTGCAGTAAGGCGTTATTGTAATAAAATGTTGAATTGCCCAGGACCTCATACAGTGTACATACACATGAATCACAGATATAACATGTAACAAATAATAAATCAATGTCAAAAGGAAAACATAATGCCAATTAGATATTAAGCAATGCTAAGCATTGCACGGGTCAGATTACATTGTGTAAGCAATGTGTAGGCTGGCTAACTCAATCTGCCCAGTGGTATGCCCCTTTAAGTAATGCCAACCTTAAGTAAGCAGGTGTGCCCATAGCTTAGCCTTTTCAAAACTGTCCAATCACAGAAGAGTGTGGGAAATCAGGTATATTTAAACCCCATAAGTGGGAATACATCCCATAACTGGTTGCAGCTTCCTACTGTAGTCAGAATGGCTGGAGTTGGAGAAGGCACTCGATTTAGAGTGCAATGCTGGGGCATTAATGAGTCTAAATATATGGTGTGGCTCCTGGTCAAACACCATGAGCAGAGACTCCTGCAGGGCCAATACCAGACCTCCCAGTGGAAAGCAGAGGCCTGGGGCAGTCTTGCCCATGACCTCACTAGTGCCACAGGTATCCCCCAGACTGGTGAGCAGGTCAGGCATCACCATGCTGACCTGAAGCAGCATAGGGGGGAACTACTGGAACAGTAGATCCAGGAGTCCAGGCAGATGGCTGAACCAGCAAGTCCATGCCGCTAGGTTACAAAGGCTGTGTTACGAGGCAGGTTAGTAATAATCCTGTATGAACTGTCATATCCTGTGAATAAAGGTATAACCCCTGGAGTGTGTGTGTATACTTTGATTTAATATGTTGTAGTGTTGCATGCTATAAATAGTACTGTTTTATTAAGCAGTGTTACCCACACTGTGGTATGCAGATAAAATGTATAGGAAGTTCTGTATAACAAGAGGTTAATCATATTGTACAACTGAGGGAGACTTAGAGAGACAACATTGGAAACTTTACACCAATTTCCTAATAGTACAGCATACTGTGATGTTAACTGTAATATTTTTACCACACACAGCAGGGTTTAGAATCTCAGGAGTGGTAGTAAGTTGTATGCATAATCATACCCCACAGCTGTACAGAATTTTTGAGAATGTCCAGATAAAAATCTGTATGCATAATTAGACCCAACAACTGTACAGATTTTGCTAGAATGTTCAGATAGTAAGCTGTAAGCATAGTCATAACCATCAACTGTACAAACTGCTTCAGAAAGTTCAGATAGTAAGCTGTATGCATATGCATACCCTCAACTATTCTGATCTGCCCAGCATGTGCAGATAAATGGCCCAAATCTGCTACCTGGGACCCTGTTCCCCTAAGAAATCAGTGTGGGGATCCCAGAAATGTAGACAGCCTGTGATGACATATAACCTATAGTCAAACCTGTACATAGTCGGAGAATGTATATGAAAACAAACCTGTCATTGTAGCAACACACCCAAGGTGTATGAGAGCAATTTGCATAATATGTTGCAGTAACACCTGCATCCTGTCAGGCCTCAACCAGAGTGTGTGCAATAACGGATTGTGGGGTATGTGTATAATATCAACATGGAGTCTTGGAGTATGTGTAGAAATTGTCAGGTAGTGTTAACAAAGATCTTCTCAACAGCTATAACAGGTAAAAGGTGTAGACTATACGTTAGACACAGTCCACATATATACTAATCTACAAACATACCATTGTACAAAATAAAGCCAATGGATAGTGTAATAATACTCGTAAGGGACAGATCACTGCAGTGACTAAGAAAGTTGTGAAAACTACAGGGATATATCAGTTGTTAATTGAACTCACTCTCTTGCCCCATCATATGTGCAACATTAACCCAATTATACACCTCAATGGGTATGTTTACTCTCCAAACTTATGTTGGGACATATGTCCTATTGGTTCATAAATATCCACATTTGGTTCTGTGCATGTGCCATGTTGAAATGCACCCATATTGGTGGCCTGTTGCCATCAATAAAACCTGCATGCAGTTGTAATGGCCGCTGCTGTTCCATATATGCATGCGTTCTGCTCGCTATGCAACTGGTTTAAATTTGCTGTCTTAGGTTAATAGGTATACCTATGTATGCTGTTATAACTAATCATGAATGCTGTTGACTATTACTAACCCATATATGTCCTTAAACTGCAACACCGCACTCGTATGGTAAGGCCCATACCTAGCGGACCCATCTGTCCCACCTCAGCTGGCCATGGCATCCGGCACCAGCACATCTGGGGCCCAGCCTGGGACCTCCTCCTCTGTAGGTCCTCCACCACCTTTGAGTGGAACCGCCGCAGGGGATGGGGCATGGCCCCCCTGGGGGCGGGGGTGGAGAGGAACCTGTGACCTATCATCAGGTCTGGGCTGTGGTGCATAGGGAGATCAATAGGGCATTTTGAGACCAGCTACACCAGCTTGAGGGCCATGTGGTGCAGTTAGAGGGTGAGCCTGCCCTCCTACCCAACCCCAGCATGGCCAACTTTGGGGCCGTGAAGGTGCAGTGGTATGCATCTTGTTTGTCTTATCTGTTAACCTACCCAACCTACCTCCTCAAATATACCTACTACCCCTCCCCAACATCCCACTCTCACCTGAAAAAAAAAGGGCAATCTGTTCCCACAAAAAAATCTCGCCCCATACATAGCTGTCCATTTTGCACATGTGTCCACTGGACATATGTAATCTAGTCTAATTGGCATCACAACAAATTATTGTTGTTCTCACTGACTCCCAGGGGTTTGAGTGTCCGAATCTACTTCCAAATTCAGTGCATATGCACAGCTGTTGATGTAGAAGAAATGGGCAGCTATGGACCTTCCCTACACCCTTCCTGCACATCCCTGGCTATTTTTCCTACTGTCTTTCCCTCTTTGTGCCCCTTTTTCACCACTTTTCTATCAACCCCTTTTTTCTTTTAAAGAAATTAGCACTGGGGTAAGGGGGAGTAAGCACTTTTAAGCAGCGGTAAGCACGTTTTAGCCTGTTTGCATGGGGGTAAGCAATGCCTACACAGGTTAAGCAGTTCAGGAGCTAGCTGAGTATGAGAAACAGTAACCGGAAGTTAGCAGTGCTTACCGTTGTGCAAACTCGCTTACAACTGCTTAAAAGTGCCTTAACCACTCTGTTTCCAATGGCCCTTGTTCTGCCTAGCAACAAAATAAACAGCCTGTGCTAGGCTTGAACTCAGGACCTTGCACACCATAGCCAACATGCTTTACCACTTAGCCATGTCAGATATACATAGCCCTGATGTATTCAAAACATATCAATTAGACCATTCAACAGTACAGAGAATCTATGTCCCCATGCAATGTTTATGGGGTTGAAAGGCCCCAAACAATATACGTCTTGTATGAATAGGTATATACCCCCCACAGCCAAACACATCCCCCCTGCAATACACTACCAAATGTTGCAGATCCCATAACCAGGACCAGACACAACATGGCCATCCCTAGGATACATATACACAGACACATATATGCAGGTACAGTTATACATATATATCTACACACACACACACACACACACACACACACACACACACACACATATATATATATATATATATATATATATATATATATATATGTAACTACAAATACACACACAGAGATACATATGTAGTACGTACACACAATACGGAGCAGACAGTATTCCTACAGTTACCACCTTACCAACTGGGAACTGTATGAGCCACCCATACAAATGACATTCATTGCCTGCAACATATACCCACAGAGATATCAAAGGATATAACACCACACACAGGTGGGCATAATTGGGAAAGCTTTATTTGTGTACTATGACTGTTTTATATGCCATGTCATATAGCTTAGACACTGACATCCATATGAACAGAGTAATGCAACTGTGAAACAGTGATACTAATACAGTAGTCTGGAAAGGTTGACATATATTGCTGCCCAGGCCAAGGCCTTCAAGTAGTACAATAGTAAAGACAGACTGGGCACAGCATACCAAACAATCAACAGCATGTAATGCAGATGTATAGTTCAGCAGCCTCTATCTACACACTGTACACAATCCCTAGGGGATAAAGACCCCAGTTGACACAATGGGATGTATCTGTTACATAACAAGGCATAACTGATACCATCACAATCACAATGACAAACAGAACATTCTGTATGGCAGGATGCAGTAGGCCTGCATTTACCCAAGGTGGATTGTATGGTAATGTACATCCAGATACCTTAAGGCAGCTTACCCCTGATACCCACACATTGTAACAGCCTAGGTTAGTTATGATGCACCCCCCTAGACTCAATAATACTGGGGCATATACCACTGTTATATACACTGACCTCTGGAGTGCATTAGGGCACACATGTATTGTGTAGGTGAAGCCCACACATATATGGCCCCAACCCCCCAGTATGTGTGGGGTCACAACAGTAGTGGAGTTATGGCAGAAATGACAGCATGACATACACACAGGCCACTACATAACAACCCCTGACAGCATGTCATATGTGCAAAGCCTGGTATGTAGGTGGAGGACAGAGGCTGGAACACAGGCACATATGTGTGAAATGGTGTGTGTGGGAGGCCACATCAGCTGTTAACATGTGTGCCATTGGCTACTGACAGATATCCTAAGGACATCATAGTACAGTACCACTGTTAGCACAGTAATGCCTCTGTGGACTACAGCTGAGATATGGCCAATATATTTGGACAGTCTGACACACTCTGGTCAGTCCAGGGGTATACACAGAACCCCTTCATGCAAGACATGTGGACCAAGCCTGACAATGTGGATGTTAACAGCCATGTAGATGGGTATATCACATAAATACTGGTATACATTTGCCCCCATAGGTTATGCATTCATACACCCCTGTCTGTCCTGACACATAACAACCACTGGTACAGAGGTGCTATGGCCACATACTACCAACTAGTTAGTGACAGACATCTTACAGCATCCCACTGCTTTGTCTGACATACATGACTGTTATGGTGGCCCGGCAGCAGTACATCTGGCAAGTATCTGGACATGACATCTCACTGGGTAAGTACAGTAAGCTGCTAGGCATGTAACAAAGCACAGTGCAGGCTACAGGAAGATTGACTCAACTCTGGCCTACATCTCCTATGTGGGAATACACATGTACCTGCATAGATAGGCTCTACAGGCATGTCACATCTCAGAGTAACAGACACCTGTGTGAAAGTGCATACCACAACCAATGTGAGCACAGCCACAGTCACATATGGTTAGCTAGCATAATATTACAGAATATGGACTATCTGATCAACACCATCCTCATATGTGCGCTCACACACCAACCCTACATATACTGGGCCGCTACACAGTGTGGTACGATGCCTGTCTGTGGTATGGGACATGTGTGTTTGCCCATGCAAACATGTAAGCTGATAGGGTGACATACAGTGGAGCAGCATGTAACATCAGATAGATCAAAACCAAGAACAATGACATCTACCACAGTCTCTACACTGGCCAAGGTACATATTCACTATACACACACTGTTGACAATTATCAGACTTACACATACCTCAGTACTGTACACACAACCACAGAATGTCCAGGCTATGTCCTCAAATATAACCCCTACTATACATAACATGTGTAGCAGTGTGATATCTCACTGGTTTATCAGATATGCTGTCAATGAATATGGTGTACAGAACATATGCACCCCTACTGCATGGCATATATACAAAGGTTGACAGAGTTGTGACTGGAGGCACAAACACAGGGCCAATATTGACATGTTGCTGTGATAACCTCATAACCCTGTCGTAACAGGGTTTGTTGCAACATATGTCCTATGAGGGATATGAAGTCAGTAACTCTTCCAGCTGTCACTATCAGCTGACTGCAATCCTCACACTACCTTCTGCAGTTGACAGATAGGTGCTCTGTAGGTAATACAAGGAACACAAGGCACCTCACACTGCCCAGTCTGCAGATGATCCTACAGATGGGGTTTCCTCATAAACATAGCACTAACATAACAAGTATTAAACATGTAGGACAGCCATATCCACACACACCCTGTTAAATCAACATTACCCCAACTGCAGTATAGCAGCACTTACAGTCTGTAGTCAAGACAGGCACATCTCCCTCCTGTGTGTTGGCCTGTTTGCACAGTGTATGTTGTCAGAGGTAAGTCCCCAATCCATCTGTGATGCTGTTTGCCAAACAACAAATCTAGTTCCTGCTCACAGTGAATGAAAAGGCCTAACACCAACATGATGTTCCTAGATATTGGAGTGTGTTTCCATGCAATTGGCTATGGGAATGTTACCACAGCTGTTCCACATGCAATCAGCTAGATGAGGGCTGCAATTCGTGCAGAGGCCATCAGCTGATCATGAGCATCACTGACTATACACATGCTGCTGCCTAAGCAAAGCAGGTGTATGTCTCCACATCCACCAGAGAGGGAGTGAGAGAGGCAGACAGAAGCAAAGATAAGTCAGGGAGGGTTGGGAGAGTAAAATGTAAGCATGTTTGTGTCACACACCTACCAGTCCAGGGTATCAAACCCCTGACTATGTACTGCTATCACATGTCTACTACAACTGGCATTGGGACACATAGCGATGGAGCACTGTATGCAATGCATTGCCTATTGTAGGGATGGGACAGGGTGCTATGTCCAATGTAGTCCACTGCAATCACACCATGGTTACCATCTGTGGGCAATATGCAGGGGACTACCAACTTATTGGTTGTCCGGGACATGGGTGGAGAGTGTTCTCTAGTAATACAGGTGTTGCCTATATTGTTCCCCATGCCATGATGTCACATGTGGGGGTATGGATTGTTTACCCCAGCCACTGTGATGTTTGACATCTGTTATGCTTGTAAGGTGGACATTATGACATTTAATAGGCCCAACATATAGGAAAAGTGCAAAACCCACTCCACATTGCTTCGTGCTTCACACAGGATACATATGACAAATGCACACACACACACACACACCAAAAGTCTCACAGTTGCCATGCCTGGGATTAGAGCACCTACCTAGCTACTACAGCACAGTAAAGCATTACACAGTTACAGAACCTATAAGAACACACCACAGAGATTACGGGGATACTCTTTCACCAAAGGTGTATTTTACAGGGATTGACATCAGCAGGCTTATCAAAGAAGGGCAATGACAGGTGTACTGAGTATCCTCAAAAGCATTGGGCCCTACACATATGCACAGACACACACACACAGTTGCCATGAATGGGATTAGAACACCAAAGGTGTATTTCACAGGGAATGACATCAGCAGGCTTGTCAAAGAAAGGCAATGAAAGGTGTATTGACTGGAGGGCTACCAGGGGCAGTTGTGTACAGTGATGTTCATTTGTGCATTATATGTTTTTGCAAAATGGGAGTGTGCTGTGTGGGACAGGCCTCATGAGAGGGGAGCTGTCTGTCACTGTCTGTCACTCTCTTCCAACATCTATTACATGTATGTCTGAGCTGTTATAGTGTGCTCTCCTTGGATATATGTGCATATTCTCATCTGTTGTGTGTGCAGAGCATGACTGGTGTGTAATGTGGAGTGTTTACACAGACATCTGTAACTGATGGCTGTGTATAGTCCACAGTTGTTTCCAGACATGGGCTTCATTTCTCTAAATGTGTGAGCATGCCCAGTATGAATTTTCTGTAATTTGTTTTCTGACATGGCCTTCGCTTCTCTAAGTGTGTGAACATGCCCAGTATGAGTGTTTGTATTGCATGCATGACTCCATTCCAGGTAGATTGTACTCCAGTGCAGGTTTTTGTGCTCTACACCTATAGCTAGTAACCTGCTTCTGCAGGATATCTGTAGATTGGCTGACAATGTGGGTTGACATTGGGCAAAGGCTAGTGAGATTGTTGCTAATTGTGTCTGTAGTGCTTCTGCTGCATGGTTTCAGTGCTGGCAGGGATACTCAGTGATATGTGGTGTTTTACCCTCTGATTTTTTTTGTCATCAACTTCTGACAGGTATACATATTTGCTGGCAGTAGGTTCCTGGGGATTACAGGTTGAATGCAGCTTTGTCCAGTAATGTGGTGTACAACCTACATATTCTTGCACACTCACATCATTCTGGCATGGAAACTGCAGACATTTGCTGATGAGTCTGTGTATATGGTCCAGCACCTTGGTGCTGTTGTGGCTGTGGGGCCCATGCCTGTACAATTATCACCATGACAGGATGGCCATATCGTGCTATGGCCATACCTCCCAGGTATTCAGACTCATTGAGGTTATCCAGAGGCAGGGCTCATTATTCTGTTCATTAACCCTTCACAATTTGTTTTGCAAGCAGGTTTGTGGCCACCCATCCCAGTGTTTGCAGCCATGATAAGTATGTACACACATCAGGGTTTCACTCTTCACACACTCCATGGTGGAGATGCTACCCCCCCCTCTGTTATTCTGTCCTCTTCCTACCATTATGCACATGATATCTGATAGGTATGCCTATAGTTGCCACTCCATCCCAGCAGTATGTACAGGTTGGTCCACAGTTCATGCATTGGAACATGATGGACATACTAATGGAATTTGTCAACATGTCCTTGCATTTGTGTTCTGTGGACTGTGTTTTGTCATTATGTGGGAGTCCATGAGGTAACATACAGTGGCAATACAAGTGTGACACATACCTGTGACAGAGGACAGTGGGGCATGGGGTACTGATGCAGGCTGTCTGTAGCAGGCCAGTGCATTATATCAGTTCTACAGACCCAGGCTGCAAGACAATGTATTCCCCTGGGTTGACAGGATAGGTGTGCAAGGTGGTGATGGCAATTGTTTCTGTCCTTATTAATCCATTGGTGTGGATGCTGGCAGAGTGCATCCTACAGCTATGGACACACCTGCATGGGACACCTTTTCAGCATGCTGCATTCTGTGAGTATTCACATAGTAATGTGGGGATCATATTGTACTCACTCACAGCAGCAGGGGAGTGGCCTCTGTGTTACCTGAGGCTAATGTTAGGCCAGACTGGCTGCATGTGTGCTAGGGTAACTACTTGCAACTGCCTCACAGGGATACGTGGCCCTTTCCCCTGCTGGTGGCTAGTGGGTGGACACCAGCAGCTTCTGCATACATCATACCTCTGCCTTTTGTGGTCTGCCAGTGTTTGCCCACAGTACATTTTAGTTTTCCATACTACACAACCAACTGGTGTGCTGTAAACCTGTATGTACAAACGGAGGGTGTCTCCATTTCACTGTGAGATTTTAAACAGTTTCTCTCTACGGTACTTCCACCTGTGTACTATGTGTACGTCTGGGCCAATGCTCATGCCATGTCCATCTTCCAGATGGTGACAGTTATGACATCTGTACAAATCATATGGGTCTACTGCTGCAACATGTCTTGCTGGGATACCAGTCTGTTTGGCACTGCAGTTGTGTGGACTTGGCCCGGTCATCAGCAGTACTGACCATTGGACACCAGGACACACCATCCATGGCTATTTGCTGAACACTTTCACACAGCATACCACTCAGAACTACCTAACACACAGAGCTCTGCCTATTGTAGACATGCTACTATCCATATTGCTGCTTTGACCAGCTCAGGTACTCGGTGCTCACTGTTATTACTCCCATGTGCTCTGCTGCTGTGATACCCACATATAGATGCTACTGCTATACTACATAGGATTGGGGGGGGGGCACACCTGACAATTGTAGACATTTCTGCTATACCCACCTGATATTTCAGGTACCCTGTTGGCCTCTACACATCAACCTGACCCTCAGAGCTCTGCATATTGTACACATGACATAATACATGCTTCTACTTTGGCAAGCACAGGTACTCTGTGCTCACTGTTATTACTCCAACACATGGATGCTAATACATTTCTACATAGGATTTGGGGGAGCACACTTGCCAAATGTGGACATTTGCTTTGACCGTACTGGTATTTCTAGTAGTCTGTTGGCTTTCTTTTAAATCTGTATTCTGACCTATCGTGCAGACTACAGGCTTATCAGTGTAGTGCAATTTATAGGCTTCATTGACCTACATTGCCATTTCAGACTTCCTACCCTTCATGAATGACATCCCACTTCCTGACCTGTTATACTCTGTGTAGGTCTGGAGGGGGTTGATCTCCATTGCCATACCTTGAAGACCTTAGCACAGCCTTTCCTTGTGTTCATCTACATCTGTCCTGCTGGCTGGGACTGTTGCTGGGTATGTGAACCTCCATGACATGCATGTGTGCGCCCAATGGACACACATTTTGGCCAGCACATGTCCTGCAGTGTTTTTTTAACTTGTCTGTTACTGCCTACTTTGTTGACACCAGTATTTGTTATGGTTTCATGTTGTCCATATAGCTGTCCACTATCTGCTGCCATCCCATTCAGCCAACCGGTTCCCTTCCTTGCATGTTCACATCCATACCATTGATACAACTAGCAGACCATACTACTGCTTTCAGTGATTGATAGGAATGGTGACTTACCTTGCGGCTGTGCCAATATTGAGGATGGTGCTAGAGGGCTGACTATGTCAGATGCACATAGTACACTCCCTATACATGGTAAAGCACAGGTAGTGTCATTTTTGGCATCCCTTTTACTGTATGTATGAGTCAGAGAGAGTTTTCATTCCCTAGGTTCCTACTGTGTCAGTATGTGTGCTATGCATTGCCTCTTTGCCAAAGTCAAGGCATACTGTGCACGCATCCTTCTGTCTACAGGTGCAGGCTCAGGTTTTTCCTCCTCTGAGTCACTCTATGCCTGTTCTGGCCTTGGCAATGGTGGGGGGCTGTGAGGCCCTGCCCCATGCTGTTCCTGCTGCAGCTGCTTCCGCAGGATCATGTTGTGTAGCATGACACATACCATAAAAATTTGGGTACATGTAGCTGGTGAGTACTGCAAGACTCCACCAGATGTGTCCAGGCATCGGAAACATGACTTGAGCATCCCAAACACATGCTCTATTATGATTCTTGTTTGTGCGTGTGTCTTATTATGGAGCTCTTGTTCAGGTGTGTGTGCATTTCTGATGGGTGTCATCAACCACGGCTCCAGTACATAACCAACATCCCCAACTAGGTGCCCATATGGGATGTCCCCACTGGCAAATCTCTGGTACAGCAGCATCAGATGCCAGATGTGGGAATCATGATAGCTCACAGGACTTCCAGCACACACATTCATTATAATACCCTGGGCATCGCACATGACCTGGCAGTTGATGGAAGGGAAGCCCTTGTGGTTTATGTAGACCCTGCCCTGCTCATGGGGTGGTGCTTTTATGTGTATGTGCATGCAGTGTATAGCACCCACTACTTCAGGGTATTCTGCTATTTGTTGGAAGAGACGCATATTGCTGTCCAATACCTCATGGGTGTTGAGGAAATATATGTGCTCACCGGTATGTGCTGATATGGCATCCAGGAACTGGTGGAGTACCCTGGCTGCTGATGCCTGTGAGATTCCCATGATATCCCCAGTTGGCCTTTGAAAGGTACCTGTGGCTAGTATTCTTAAGCCTACTCATACCTTGGTTTCCACTGGGATGGGTTCCCCTCTGTTGGTTTTGTGTCTGAGATGTGGCCGACACAGCTCAACGATATGCTGTAGGAGGTCCCCATCCACCCTATAGTGCTCCACTATCTCCAGCTCATGTAGCCCCTGGTACATTTTCCTGGGTCTGTACACTCTTCTCCTCCTCCTCATTGTGGGTTGGTCATCAGCATTCACATCCTCACCACCCTCGGCCTCTTGCACATGCTGGTTTATAATAGCAAAAGCAGCCCCTAATATGTTTTCTCTTGCTTTCATTTTGTAAAATTTCCCCGTTCGTATGCAGAGTTTTTGGGAAAAAACAAGGGGGAAATGTGTTTGCATAGTTTATAGTAGTGTGCTGAGCTGGGCTGGTCTGCTGCCTGTGTAATTGGCTGATTCTGATACATTTCACCTGCCAGCTAGGCTAGTTCTCTTTGATTACCTTCCTACTGCTATTTTCCTTTCCCATTGCCTCCCTGTTTAAGCCTGTGTGTGTGCCATGCAGAGTGCTCAAATGTGCACACTGCTGCTATTTCCTGGTTTAACTTCTTTTTTCTGCCTGTAAAACCCAATGCACGGTGTTCACACCCGCTTACACTTTGTAACGAGTCCTAGGCAGGTTTAGACACACCCCCTAGCTTAGCTGTGATAAGCTAGGAGCAAACCTGAGCCACAGGGCTCCATTCCACTTACAATATGCCTGACACACCCACCCATGATGTCACCTACCTCCTAGTCTTGCACCCAGCTATTCCTACTCTTACACTGTTGGGACCTGACTCACATGCTGGGAAAACTTGGATTCACCATCCTTCCCCTCATTTGCATAGGATTGTCTGCTAATGCATAGTTACATGTGTCACACTGAGCCTGCCCCCTTAGCAACCACTACTGACTGGCCAGGTTGTCTTCTGCCTGCCATTGACTTGCATGGCAGAATACTGATTTTAGTTAGAATGCTTATTTTAGGTTTATTTTTTTTATTTTCCTCCCAATCCCGTTTGTGCGCCACTGCCCTATGCTTAAACAGCCGAGATTGGCAAAAAAAAAAGTTGATTTTTAATTTTTTTGTATTGTTTGCAATGCCATTGGCCTTATACTTGGCCATTGGAATGCTTCCTTAATGATATGCAGTCTTTATTTGAGGCTGTCATAGCTCCGTTTTGGATTTTTCAGAAATGTACTTGGTTACTAACCAAGTACATTTCTGCAGATAGCACTAGTCTTGCACGGACTGTTGCAAGCTTCCTGGATTGCAAAATCACCTGATTTGCATGGATTTCACCTGCAAATGAGGTGATTTGCATACCAGGGCTTAGTCTGTGCAAGATTAGTGCAGGAGGGCTCATGCATACCCCTGCAGGCTGTTCCTGGATCGCATGGCAGACATATTGCCTGCGTGGGCTCCTGCACCAATCTTGCACTCTGTGCAAACTTTTGTGAATCCATGGGAAACAGTTTTAAACCAACAGGCAATAAGGCAGACGTCTGTTAGGGAAAAGATTCCTAGGTTCATAGAGCAGTTAGTAACACTGATGGAATTTCCCACAAATGGGAAAGGAATTTTATCAGTATTGTACAAATTAATTAAAGAAACAAGAGTTCATAATAAACAAAATATATGGAAATGCGATTAAACTGTTAATGGTAAAATTCCAGATGATAAAGATAAAAAAATAATTTTTACATCTCCAAAACTTATATCTTTATCACTATATTGGCAACATTTCACATGGCAATTTATACATAGAACATACTTAACACCACACAAATTAAAACTAATATATAGTAAAGAAAATAGATGTTGGAGGTGTAAATCACAATCAATAGCCAACTGGCAATACATGTTCTATGAATGCCATTTACTTAATATTGGAAAAAATATTAATTATTTGTTACAGACACTGTTCACTGATAATTTCCAACTTACAAAATCTCTAGTTTTGTTGAATACAACTGTGCTGTCTTGTGTTCCAAGGCAGAAATATGTAATTTTGTATACTCTTCTTGCTATTGCAAGGAAAAAATATTACACAGAACTAGAAAGCTGTAACTCCTCCCTGTTTTAAACATTTCAAGAACATGATTTTATTAGTCTTTCAGTTGGAATTTAAAACAATCAAGGAAAGAACAGAACAATCTACTTTCCTGAGCATTGCCTGGCAGAAAGTAAATCAAGTGTTGGAAACAGAAGACTGTAATAAATTATAATCTTATTCAAAGATATATTCAAGAAAACAAAGGGCCGGATTCACGAAGGCTTGCATGTAGTCTAAGAGTAGAGTAAGACTCCAGACAGCCAACATGTCTGACGAGCGATTCAGGAACAGCCGGCAGGGGCATGCACGAGAGCTCTTAAAACGACTCTTGCACGGACAGTGTTAGGATATGCAAATTACCTCATCTGCTGCTGAAAGCTATGCAAATGAGGTAAATTTGCGATCCAGGAAACACTAACCTGTGCGAGTAAGAATAGTGTTATTTGCAGAAATGTACTCAGTTGGTAAATGAGTACCGTTCTGCAAATAGCAAAACGGAGCTATGACAGCTCCAAATAAAGGATGCATCCAGTTGAGGAAGCATGCCAATGGCCAAATATAAGGCCATTGGCATTATTATGTGTTGCAAAATAAAAAAAAACAATTTTCTCCCCCCGATCTTCGATGTTTAAGCATAGTGCAGCGCCGAGTAAATGTGCGGCGCTCTAAAAACCAGAAAAATAAGCCTAAAAATAGGCATTTTATTAAATATATTCATCTGCCATGCAGGTGAATGGCAGGCTGAAGACAACATGGCTACTGAGTAGAGGTTGCTAAGGGGGGAAGCTCAGTCTGAGAGATGTAACCAAGCATTAGTAGGCAATCCTATGCAAATGAGTATACAGATAGTGAATCCCAATTTTCCCTGCCATGTGAACCATGTCCCTAGAGTGTAAGAGTAGGATTAGGAGGTAACAGAGTAGAAAATAGGTGACATCAGGAGGGGGTATGTTACAAAGACTGTAAGCTTATTGGAGCAGAGTGGCATGTGTTTGCTGTGAGTTACTCAGGACTGGAAGAGGCGTGTCTACAGTTGTCTGAACTGAAACCCAGAAACTGAAGGTGTAAGCCATGGCTATCACTAAAGTTTCTTGCAAAGATGCTTACACTGTGTGCGCGCGTGTACGCACTTGTAAACCCGTCTAAGCCTGTGTGCGCATGTGTGCGCCCATGTAAGCCTGTGTAAGGCTGTCTAAGCCTGGGTGCACACATGTGCACCCGCCTAAGCCTGTGTAAGGCTGTGTGTGCACATGTGCGCGTGTTTGTGCTTGTTTGCTCGTCGCTGCCCCCTGTGGAAACAGAAAAGGAAAAGGAAGGAAAAGAAGTAGTAGGAAGTTAACCAAGGAGAACTAGCAGAGCTGCCAGGTGAAATCAATCAGAATCAGTCAATTACACAGGCAGTACACTAGCCCAGCCCAGCACTTAAAACTCTGCAAACAACATTCCCCCATGTTTTTCTCAGAAACACTGCAACACTGCAGTCTACAAAGAGAAGTGAAAACTTAAAAAACTTAACTGAGACAAAAAAATGTTAGGGGCTGCAATTGCTATTATAAGGCAACATGTGAAAGATGCTGAGGGTGGTGCCATTGCAAATGCTGCTGAGCAACCCACAGTGAAGAGACGGTGAAGAGTGTACAGACTCAGGGTAACCTACCAGGGGCTACATGAGCTGGAGATAGTGGAACGCTATAGAGTGGACAGAGACCTCCTGCAGCAAATTGTTGAGCTGTGCAGGCCACGCCTCACAAACAGAACCAACAGAGGGGAACCCATCCCAGTGGAAACCAAGGTATGTGTTGGCCTAAGAATACTAGCAACAGGTACCTTCCAGAGACCAACTGGTGATATGATGGGGATTTCACAGGCATCAGCATCCAGGGTACTGCACCAGTTCCTGAATGCCATGTCAGCACATGTCGGTGATCATGTATATTTCCCCAATGCCCGTGAGGTATTGGCCAGCAATATGCGCCTCTTCCAGCAAATAGCGGACTACCCCGAGGTAGTGGGTGCAATTGACTGCACACACATACACATCAAAGCACCAGCCGGTGAATGGGGTAGGGCCTACATCAACCGCAAGGGCTTCCACTCCATCAACTGCCAGGTTGTGTGCGATGCCCAGGGTATAATACTGAATGTGTGTGCTGGCTGCCCAGGAAGCTACCATGATTCCCATATCTGGCATCTGATGCAGCTGTACCAGACATTTGCCAATGGGGACATCCCTGACGGTCACCTAGTGGGGGATGCTGGATACGCACTGAAGCCATGGCTGATGACACCCATCAGAAATTCACACCCATCTGAACAAGAACTCCATAATGAGGCACATGCACAAACACGAAATATAATCGAGCGTGTGTTTGGGATGCTCAAGTCATGGTTCTGGTGCCTGGACACATCTGGTGGAGCCTTGCAGTACTCACCAACTACATGTACCCAAATTGTCATGGTATGTGTCATGCTACACAATATGATCCTGTGAAAACAGCTGCAGCAGGAACAGCATGGGGCAGGGCCACACAGCCCCCACCATTGCCAAGGCCTGCACAGGCACAGCGTGACTTGGAGGAGGAACAACCTGAGCCTGCCCCAGTAGGCAGAAGGAGGCATGCCCAGTATGCCTTGGCCTTGGCAAAGAGGCAACGCATAGCACATACACTGGCTCAGTAGGAACCCTGGAAATTATACCTCTCTCTGACTCACACATAAAATAAAAGGGATGCCTAACTTGACACTACCTGTTTCCAAACATGTATAGGGAGTGTAGTATGTGCATCCAACATAGGTAGCCCTGCAGCACCACCTGAGGCACGATTGCCATATTTTAAGCAATATAAAGTAGTGCTAAGCAACGTTTACCAATATTTAGTATATGTAAACAAAATTGCCCGTGTTAACTAGCGCAATGTTGGGCAACGTTGAGCAATGTTGGGCAAGGTTGGGCAAAGTCGTACAAAGTTGAGAAAAGTCAGGTAAACATGCTCATATTTGCTTCACTGTTCCTTAAGCAGTCTGGTCTGCCCAGCATGAAAATAAAAAGCAGTGACAGGGCTCGAACCTAGAATACTGTGCACTATAGTCACAGTACTGAACCACTAAGCCATGATAGCATTTCAATGGCACTGACACAGCAGGACAATTGTACACTAATACAAACACAAAGAAATACTGTATCATGCCCCTAAAGAGGCATATGGGTAACCTCCCCCACAGGCCTATGTACACAGAGAACATCAGGCCAGGCGGTGTGATGTGGGTTGTGTAGGCTATGAAGTCGCAATCTAATATATGTGACATTGGACACTAGGATTTGTAGCACAGTAGTATGCCTCAAGCCAGTACGATAGGCAACAGTACAGACTGAAATGGTGTACCGTACATAGCAGTGCAGGCATAGCAAATGTGTATAAGTGTCAGGTGAAACCTTCATCCTATGTACATCCACAGTAACAATCAGGTGTGCCCCCGGGTAGAAATGTACAGAGAATAGCTGTCCCCGCTGTATGTAGAAATGTTGATAAGTCTATGCAAACTGTCTCATGGAAGCCCTGCAGACAAAGCATGATCTGTGTTGATCTATGACACAAAGGTGAGTGCTGCTGTAAAAATACAACTTGATTTGCCATACACATATAGTATAAACGTCTATACTGGACATGCTCATACACTCCAACAAATGTAGTGGATTGCATTCAGCATCACACTGAAAGGTCATACTGGGCATGCTCATACACTTAGGCTAAATACGGATGTGATAATAAGGGATCTAGGACAAATGTGGATAGTCATCTCTACTTCCAGAAGCACATTCACAAAGTGGTCAGAAAATCATGCCATGTGTTCACACAAACTGCCAAGGTCTGTGCATGTAGGTCAAAGGAGGTTCCCACTACTCAGCGGTCATCAGACCCATCAGAGAGTACCACAACACACTTGCGATGAATCTGACGAGGCATGTTCAGCAGCCAGAAAGACCACTGAAGTACCTTAACAAGAGGATTACTGGCCTCAAATAGCTGGCCCATGCAACAAGACTGAATGTAACCCAATCTGTACTCTGTTGCATACTGTCAACTCAGGAGATCTCTGCCCAACAGACAGGTCCATGTCATGGCTACACTCAGATCTGTTCTGAGTTACAGCTCAATGGCACTAAATATACAGACCCAACTGTTATTGCCAACATCCTGGCAGATAGGATCAGTGTTAACTTTACCCCCCCTCACCCATGAAAGAGCACATCTTTATAATGGAAGACTGCAAAGTTGCTGTCATCACGGCTGCACAGGTAAAAAACACTCTCCAAAGCCAGTATCACAGCAGCCATGGGACCAGATAACATCCCAGGCTGTGTAGCATCTACTTCCCCGAAGTAAAATTTAACATGGAAGGTCTGTGGCAACTGAAGTTTCCAGAGGACTGCAAATTAGGAGCCATAATTGTAAACACTAAAGATGTGGACATCCTACAAAAGGGCCTCACTGAGACAGATGACTGTTGTCAAAGCCATGGGCTCTATCTCAATGCCAAAAGGTGCATTTTCATCCCCTTTGTTAAAAACTCTGTAGCCAAGAACTACAACATAGGTGGTAGTATACTTCATACTGAAAATGTGACAAGAGACCTTGGGTCACAGGTGGACAGTGGGCACAACTGTGATAACCACATTTCCACAGTAGTCAGGAAACCCTCCTATGTGGCACACCTCATCACAAAATGTGTCTCATGCAGAATAGAAGAGGACATTGTTCCCCTCTACTCATCACTCACTAGAACTATAATAGAGTACAACGCCACTTCTGCTATGTACCTCACAAGACAACCACAACAACCGGAAAGCCTGCAGCAATACCTCACAAAGAGCATTAGTGGACTGGAATACATGCCATACACAGACCATCTCAAAATGCTCCATCCATACTCCCTTGCATATCGCCTACTCAGAGGTGTTCACTGCCTAACATGCAAAGCTATGTCAAACACAGAGCTGTTGGACATGCTCCACATAAAACACTCACAATCCCTCTGACCTTCGGACCCAAAACCACGAGTGAAATACAAAAGGAAGGGGTGTACCCATTTACCTTATGGATACCCACACCTTCAGGTAAGTGGCACTGCATGAGGCCTTGGAGACCATGCAAGTGCAACTAACATTGGGCAAAGCTGCTCATCAGATTGTAGCCTGCTACAGATCATGTATCTTGTCTCAGGAACCCCACTCAGTATTCCTGAGAATAGGAGAAAATACAAGGGTCCTGTCAAACACCATTATATGAGATTACAACTACCCAAACATTGAGTGGGAGAATTACTTGTGTACAACGTCCTTTGCCCAATGTTTCCTAGAGTTTAAAAACTCTAACACCCTGGAACAGCTGGTCACCACACCCACTACAGGTGACAACATACTGGACATGATCATCACCAACATGGGGTACCAGGGTTCCACAACAGAGATAAACCCCTCACTGGTAATATCAGATCATAAAGTAATCACACTGGACATCCACATACCCCCCACCCAGTCAATGAAACCACTGCGAAGACATATTCCAAAGCAAACTGCACACTTCCCAAAACCAAAGTGGAACATTCCAAAGACCTCTTGCTATAGGATAATGGTATACAATCTGCAGAATCATTTACAAGTGCATCCTATGAGCATCTACAGTGATGCATGGAATGAGACAACACAAAGAAATCCAAGATGCACTCCTCAAAAAATAAGACAACAATCAGGTGGTTGTTGCCCATAAATAAGCTAGACAACAGAAGGAGGAAGCGAACACATGATAGAGCCAACTTCACTAAAGGAAAGGCATCACTGATCATTATTAGGAAGAAACAATGATCGCTCATAAAATAATCCAAGGACTTTTTATATAGACAAATAGCCAATGTAAGATTAACAACCATATAGTCTTCGGTAGCTATACCAGACATGTAGGTGTCAACTTCCAACTATGCTGTCAGCTACTGAAAAAGGAAAGAAATACACTGAACCAACTTTTATTGCCCACATCCCGGGGGACAAGTTCAGTGTAAACTTCGCCCCATCACCCCCAAATGGCCCTGTGTCCATCACAGAAGGATGCTGAGCCCCAGACGTCATGGACATGCAGGTAAAGACAGCCCTCTCCAAAGTTAAGAACACAGCATCAATGGGACTGGATGGTGTCCCAGGCTGCATCCCACACTGGGCCCAAAAGGAACTACACCCTCACCTACATCCACTGGCCAGACTCAAGCATACCACAGGCTATGTACCCAAAGAATGGCATACACTAACAGTCATCCAGCTCCACAAAGGGGGTGCCACAATAGAGCCTGGAAACCATTGCCCTATATGTCTACTCAGCCTGGTCTACAAAGCTATTGAGCAAATTGTTATGGAACCCATAAACAGAGACATTGGAGACCTCCAGACACTGACTCTACACATCTCTGCCTTGTTAAAGGCAGATCCTGTCTCCTACACCTAGTTGACTTATGTCAAACAGTTACCAAGGACATGGATGGAGGTGAAAGTAGTCCACACAGCCCACCTGGACCTCACTAAGGACTTTCTACACTATTCCCCACTCTGTCATCATGGACAAGTGTACCAGCTTGAACATTAACAGCTATGTCACAGGATGGGTGGCCAAGTGGCTCACAGATCAAACACACATGTTCAGAGTTGCGGGTGCTATGTCTGACTCTAAGCCAGTCACAAATGACATCCCACAGGTGTTGGTCCTGGGACCCCACCTGTTCAGTAGATACTGCTCAGAGGTACAGGCAAGCATGGGAGTTGTATGGCTGAACAAGTTTTCAGATGACTGCTAACTGTGGTCCATAATCAACTCTATGGCTGACACAGACATCCTCCAGAAGTGTCTTACAGAGACTGATACCTGGTTTCAAAACAATGCCCTCAAGCTGAATGCCAATGAATGCATAGTCATCCCCTGTGGGTAAAACAATGTGCACACAAATTACCACATAGGTGGTAATCCAGTATGTACAGAGAAAGTCATTATGGCCCTGGGGACACAGGTAGATAGCAAACTCCCCTTTGATGGTCACATGGCCAAAGTGTTCAGACATTCCTTCTATGTAGCCCACCTAATGTCACCTAATGTAACCCACATTGTAGAGTCTGATTATGTCACCATCCTACAAATATACCTATGGAAAAAAAACTCACAGTAATGTGCATAGCGCATTGTGTAAATGCGTCCTCTTAAAGTAGTAAGGTAGGGGTTTGAATCCTGCACTCAACAAGTATGTGTCTGTGTGTAGTCTCCTTGAGAAGAGCAACCTTTTTGGAGAGTAGTAAAGTACCTTAAAAGTGGTATACTAATCATTGTCAGGTCTGATGATGTCACCACTCTACAAATATACGTGTGGAAAAAACACTTCTCAGCAATGTATTCGGCACGACATATTAATGCGTACTTTTCTAGTGTCATGAAGTAATTAGATAGGGGTTTGAGTCCTGCAATTGACAACTGTGTGTGTGTGTGTGTGTGTGTGTGTGTAATTATCTTGGAGAGGAGCAACCTTTTTATAGAGTAGTAGTACACCTTACAAGTGGTATACTTATCTTTTTCAAGTCTGATGATGTCACCATCCTATGAATATACCTGTGGAAAAAAGCCCTCCAAATAATGTGTATAGTGTGTCGTGTTAAGGCATACTCCTTTAGTATCGTTAAGTAGGGGTTTGAATCCTGCACTTGACAACTGTGTGTGTAATTACCTTGAAGAGGAGCAGCCTTTTTGTAGAGTAGTAGTACACCTTATAAGTGGTATACTTATCTTTGTCAAGTCTGATGATGTCACCATCCTACAAATATACCTGTGGAAAAGAGATGTCCCAGTAATGTGTATAGCGTGTCGTGTTAATGCGTACTTTTCTAATATCATGAAGTAATTAGGTAGGAGTTTGAATCCTGCACTTAACAACTGTATGTGTGTATAATTACTTTTGAGAGGAGCAGCCTTACTGTAGAGTAGTAGTACACCTTGCAAGTGGTATACTTATCTTTATCAAGTCTGATGATTTCACCATCCTACAAATATACCTGTGGAAATGAGATCTCCCAGTAATATATGAAGTGTGTCATATTGATGCATTCTCCTCTAGCATCATGAAGTAATTAAGTAGCGGTTTGAATCCTGAATTTGACAACTGTGTGTGTGTAATTACCTTGGAGAAGAGCAACCTTTTTGTAGAGTAGTAGTACACCTTACAAGTGGTATACTTATCTTTGTCAAGTCTGATGATGTCACCATCCTACAAATATACCTGTGGAAATAAGACCTCCCAGTAATGTGTATAGTGTGTTGTGTTACTGCATACTCCTCTAGTATAATGAAGTAATTAGGTAGGGGTTTGAATCCTGCAATTGGTGAGTGTGTGTGCTCTATGTGTGTGACACTGTTGGTCAATGTGTTGTGGGTTTTGCTTTTACTACTGTATAACATATTAGTAGGCATTGCACATGTGAGGTAGCTGTGAGGCAAATACATATACATACATGTTACCTCAGTTATTGCATGTGTGGAACCCTGCTTTATCCAAGAACACAGCTGTCAACTTAGCCAAACCGTGCTGCTGCTTCCCAGACCTTAGGTCACATCTGTATGCTTGTGACAAGGCCAGCCACTGCAGTGATGCCTGACCTAGGTCATCTGTGTCTCACACACTCATTACGGTTCCTATTGAATTGTGTGAGTGAGGGTTTATGGCTGAGGTATATGTCAGGCCTGTTCAAACAAAGCAAAGTTTGTCAATGATGACTATTCATGATAGGTGTACAACAACCTTTGTGGATATGCATGCAAACCCCTTATCCTTATGTGATCCACCAAGGGATTTCAAAATACCTTAGGAAATGTGATTATCAAAGGAGAGATGACGTAACACTAGGTTGCATGTACACATCGGTACCTGTTCATCATGTTGGTGGCTACTACCTATGTGGTACTGTGGGGATACTATGCTCCGTAAAGGTGGATGACTATGCTTAGTTTGGCCTATAGCTTTACAGCATGGGTTTGACAACAGGTATCTGTCTGTATGATACCCTTGTGGAGGATATGTGTGTCACCTGGAGAATGCAGTATAGGCCACAGTATGCATTACCAGACATGGACAGACATATCCCTATTGTGATTGCTTGTACCTAAGAGAGCCATATGCCAAACAGGAGTGGTCTCAGTAATGGGTGCAGGTGAATACCACTGGTTACTGGCATAGTATAGTTCCTGAAGGATCCAAATGTTGCTGTGTGTCCTACATATGTGTGTCAGTTGTCAAGATATCATCTAACAATTGGTTATGGTCAGGCTGTTGAAGTCATGTATACTACCAGAATGCAAAACAATGACAGATAGTAACAGTATCACCCACAGCACAGTGTCAAACCATGTCATACACACATGTGTAGTCAGGTTCCGAAATGTGTGTAGTACAATGCATACTGGCCACCAATAGAAACTATGGAGTGTTACTGTGTAATACAGAGCATGTCACCCTCCCCATGTGTCCATTATGCATGTACATGCAGACAGTGCACCTCCACCATGTTCACAACTGTACACCTGTAAATCTGTGCTACACACATACCACACATACTGTCCACTCTCTAACACATGCTGCCAATACTGCACACATCAGCCAAGTGGCACGTGGGTGGACAATACACAATTGGAACTAACACTGGTGTAAATAACACTACAATGACAATCATAGCTTTAATGCATCATGCCTGCTCAGCTACACCTTCAAGCATAGTATTACACTCTACTGCTGACAACATGCTAACATTGCTATACTGCTATAAAGACACCCTGTGTATCAGCACCATGGTAGCCTGTTCCTGCATCGATGTTACAGATGACAGGAGGTGGCACAGGTTTCATCATATGCACAGGGTGTGTTGTTGGTTTGCCAGAGGCCTACAGTGAGCCATCCAATCGACATGTGTATGTGTGTGTGTGTGTGTGTGTGTGTGTGTGTGTGTGTGTGTGTGTGTGTGTGTGTGTGTGTGTGTGTGTGTGTGTGGTGCAAGAATACTGGTATGGGCCAATGTTGATGTAATGTGTGTGGGTATATGTTAGCCCTAAGTGTCTGGATTATGTGTGTGTATGTCTGCATGCACACAGTTCCACCATGTGGCTGCCATATACAGGTATTTGTGGGACAGCCACAGGCTGTACCTGCAAGGCTTTACAGATCACCGTCTCTGGCCATGGATACGGTACCTGTGCCTGGCAGGGGTGTTACTGACACTATCAGGTACTAAGCCAGACTGGGTACTATTCCCAGAGGTAGATGGATGTACACTGGACCCAGGTCCCTGCTGGGACTGTCCAGAGCCACGTGCATGTGGTCTTCTAGGATGTTTTATGGACAGCACACCCCCAACATTGCTAGGGCTGGTACTGGCACTACAGGAGTGGATGTGGCTTGAGGGATGTCCGCGGCGACTGCCAGCTGCTGATGTTGCTGGCATATGTCCATGTCGATGACTCAACCATCCCATACTGTACTGACACATGGACATGACATTACGGAGGACATATAATGTCTCTCCCCAACATCTATCAGTGACCTCAGTGTAATTACGGATGGCACCATCTAGGTCACAGATACTGTCAATTACGGCAGTGTTATGTGCCCTCTGTGCCCTTAGTCCCTATCTGGTGTACCGTGCCATACGTGCCTGTGCCTCCATGACAGCCTGGAACATGCGTGATGTAAGACCTGTGGCACATCTGCCAGTGGCATGATGAGCAGCAGTGCTCTGACGAGAACCCCTGGACATCTGCCTATGTGGTACCCTTCCCGACATCTGGGTATGGCTGCTGTGTCAGGATGCATGTGCCATGGATACCACACTGTCCTGGCCAATGCCAGCTGTATGCTGTCCCTCAGCTAAGGGCATTGGTGATGGATGTATTGGCAGTATGACTGTGTGTATGGATGGGGTGGACACTTGTGTACTGTCGATTGGTGGCCCAACGACAGACCCTGGCAAACATGCCTGTGCTTCAACACACCTATCATCATTATCACTATTTTGCTCAGTGACATCAGTTTCCCTACTGCAGTGAACCTGCCCAAAGTCAGCACCTGTGAGAGGAAGACAGGAAACACACTTTATGACCTGTACATGATGTCGACACACATGAACACATGCACACATGCACACATGCACACAAGCACACATGAACACATGAATACATGAACACATGCACACATGCACACATGCACACATGAACACATGCACACATGAACACATTAACACATGCAGACATGAACACATGCACACATGCACACGAATGCACACCTCACTAAAACAGACACACACACACACACACACACACACACACACACACACACACACACACACCACCAGCAATCCAGAACGTACTCAATAGCTGGTGATGGTGGGGTACAGTATCACAAGGCAAACAGTGATATCACACGTGTCAGCATGCAGGACGTGTGTTGCTCAACAGCATGCAGTGCGGGTGTAGACAGCCCTTGCTAATAACAGTATGCATGGCTTTGATGCATGTGTGTTGTTGTTCAGTGATTGGTCTCACCCTGGAAAGCAATGTGTACATGGACACAACATTGCTGTGTAAGTATTAAAAGCTCTGCAATGTCCTGTGCACCATCACTCACAGGTATACATACCATGGCTGGATGTGTATCGTGTGTCACATAGATATTCATTTCTGATTAGAGCATCTGTGTCTTTAGCAGATAAATGTGGACACAGGTTTAGCACATGCATGCGATGTATACACACAGGATGAGTGGTGCATGTATACCTGATGGAATACCATTGCTCAACATAGCCATTGTACAGTGGTTATGTTGAGTGTAGGACGTATTGTGGCCATGCCAGTGCCCGTCATGACATTGCATGCTACAACACAACTGCAACATTAAACATCACACATACACAGTGTATGTCATGTGACCAATACACTCAATGGCATTACAAGGCATATATGTGTCACTTTGTACAAAAGGTGATTGCTATGCATATTGTGTATTGGTCCATATGTGTGCACACACACAACATTGAGGTGCACAGCAGTTAATGCTATGTGTAGTACTGTGGTCACTGTAACTGGATGGGGTGTAGTACCATGAGCCATCACCATGCAGCATCATGTGGTCACTCAAGGCTACAAATGTGTGCCAGACCAGTGCATACCATGCTGTACCAGAACTGCTGTACCATGGCTACATTCACCATTTCACAGCCAGTTGTTACATGGGTTTGTATGGTGCCCAATAGGGGGCATTGCCTAACATGAATGTGTTATGTGTTGAAGAGTGTCACAAGGCCACATGAAAGGCATCAGCCCCTCAGGTATATTATGTGTGCTGTGTGGATGACATTTGGGATACTGGAGTGTGACCTTACAGTGGGTCTCTGAATACGCCATGTGTAGCATGTGAACATGCACCGCATATGACAAAGTTGTGTATGTTATGTGCATGTGTATTACCTCTGCCCATCCAATGTCCACTACAGTGTTGCCACAATTGTGTGGGATGCTCTGTGTATTGTTATGTGTTTTAGACAGCTACCCACGTTACTGGGATGTGCATAGTCTCACAGCAAACATGCACAGCATGCATTATGCATAGGTGTGTTACGTGTACATGGCCTACAGCTCACCTATGACATGCACATTTAATTAGTAATATTAAATGTAGAACACACTCACCAGCATGGGTCTGCTGCCTTGCTGTCACACCAGAGGGACCTACAAGGATATGAGACAGTTTGTCAGTGGCAACAACTGTGGCATTGCTACTGTGTGTCTGCAATCTTACAGTAGTACAACGGTTGACAGTCACAGGCCTACAGATTACATTTCTAATTATTAGTATTGCACAACACTAGGCACCACATTCTCTAACTACACAGTACACATCTCACATGAGCATGCTCTACCAATAGAGGCAACATTAGTGTACAGCTATGCCATGTTACCTGCACACTCCGTGTCAACTTGCTGGGTGGCTCCGGCCTCTATGATGATTCATGTTGCTTGATATTGTTGCTGTTGGACAGGAGCCACCTGGCTCAGGAGCAGCTCCTCCACTCTGGTGAGGGGGGATGAATGGGTACCCCACCACCTGTGGCAAGCTGTTGTCTACGGATATCTGACACACGCTGCCGGACATGTCTAATTAAATCACTGCAGTGATGGTGTACCTGCTCATATGTCTGGTTATGCATGCCTATGTCATTTACCCTACGGACAAGATCTTGCCACAGTGCAGTTCGCTCATGTTAGTCCTGGCTGGTTCTGGAGAACAGCAGGGCCTAGTGCTGCACTAGGCTTGCTGTTATCAGTTCCTCCTCTGCTGTGCTGTAGGTGGGGTTATGACAGTGGACCAATACCCTGGAAGACAATGAAACAATATGTGTGAGCATGTCATGTGGCACACTTATCATTCTAAAGTACAGATATCAATTGACTGTCATATATAGCAACCTATTGGCTGTCAGAGGATGCACACTTTCGATACCACATATCAGTGCTCAGCCCACAACTGCCTGACAGTGCCTGGCACACTCTATATATCAAACCATGTTTTGCACAGCAACAAAGATAATCCAGTATGTAAGACTATACAACAATACATGGCACACTGTATGCGACACAATGCACCACCTAGCCACAGGAGGAATATATCAACCTAATGCATCAGGAAATATGTATTCCATTGCAATGATTGTAAAGTCCAGTTACGGTATTACCAGTATACGACACTAGTCGTTGATGGCAAACCCCTGCCTAACATATGTGCACATTCATTAATATAGGTGGCATACTGCTGTACTAGACTATACATGTTGCTAGATATGCACTTATATCCTGTAACACACATATGACCGAGGCCATGGTACAGGCATACCCACACACACATCAGACATACATACCAGTCACAAAGGTATGGCAACCCAGATGATCATTACCTGTGTACCATACAGTACTGTGTGTCAGTAGTTACAAAGCCTTATGCCTGAGGTATGCAATCTGTGAGGATTACAGGGAACAAGCAAAACAGTGGTTCCAAGAAATGTGGACATACACCATACTGTGCTGTATAGGCATACAGCTTCAGGTAGTACTACAGTTCATACATGAGTTGGATTCACCAGCAGTAACACTCAATAAGCATACATGTACTGCTTTAACCTACAATGGGACACCCCAGTCAACACCAAGGGATTACATCAGACCATATGGCATACTGCTTTTTCTGCCTAGCGATTGCATACACATCTTTTGCTGGGATCACAGCTAGGACACATAATACCATGACTGAAACAGTTTCCCACTAAGCTATCACACATATACAGAACTCTGACACATTCCCCAACACATTCACCATCACAGTCAGTCAACCTCACATAGCAATTATTGCAACAAGTACATGTGGGTGTGTATCACTTCATAGGTAGGTAATAGGCTATTGGTCTTGGGGCTTATAGAAGTCTAGCCATACGCTACCTTGGCCTTTGACACACAGGTAAGTACGTTTCACGTGGCCCTGTCAAGCAGAGCCCCAGAGGTGATTCCCGGGGTGTATTTCCTATCTCCCATACATTCATCAGGATTATTTCTGATGACAGCTAATTAGGGGCTTTGTTTGCTATTGATAGGTGGTTTGTTCCAGAGTATGGGATGTCTCTGAGATAGGAATCTATCCCTCCAGCATGTGCTGTCTATTGAGGGAACAAGGTTTAGGTCCCTAGTGCGTGTAGCTTGTAGGGATTGTAATCTGTCTATGTGGAGCATGTCCAACAGCTCTGGATTTGACATAGCTTAGTATGTTAGGCAGAGGTCACCTCTGTGTAGGCAGTATGCAACACAGTCTAGCTGTGGGTTTGTGAAATGGTCTACATAGGGCATCTGTTTCAGGCCGGTATTACTCTTTGTGAGGTATGTCTGTGTCATTTCCAGTTGCTGTAGATGTCTTGGGAGGTACATACCGCATGGGGCATTGTACTTGATAATGGGCTTTATGTGTGATGAGTAGAGGAGAACACTGACCTATATTTTCCTGGATGACACACCTTTTGTGATGACATGTGCCACGTAGATAGTTGACATGACTAGTGTGGCACTGTCATTATCAAAGGGGTGACTACTGTCCACCTGTGTCCCATGGTCTCTTATCACACCTTTGGTGTTAAGTAGACTTCCACCTATGTGGTAGTTCATGGGTACAGAGTCTTTGCAAGAAGGTATGCCAATGCAGTGTCAACATTAAGCTTGAGTCCATGGCTTTGTCACCAGGCATCTGTTGCAGTAAATATGACCCTCTCTCTCTCTCTATATATATATATATATATGCATATATATATATATATATGCATATATAGATATATATATATATATATAGATATATATATAATCTATATATATATATATATATATATATATATATATATATATATATATATATATATATATATCTAAATATATATATCTATCTATGTATATATATATATATATATATATATATATATATATATATATGTATGTATATATATATATATATATATATATATATATATATATATATATATATATATATATATATATATATATATATATATATATATATATATATATACACATGCACATACATATAAACATCCATTGGTGTACATGTAGATATACATATAGGCACATATACAGTCCACCTTTCATGGGGATATCAATTATGCAAAGGTTGTGAGGTATACCGTTATGTCATAATATAGCACAGCATTGAAGGTGTTCTCAGCCCATGTAGCTTTAGCAGGCCTCACTGATTGCAACACTACAAACCTGACGAATCATACCCACAGCGTTTAACCACCACATGTCATATAACAGCACTGTATGCTGTCTTGTTTGCCACACACTACAACCTACATAGACATATGCACATAACAGCCTTCAACAACATATATATGTCCACCCTTCACAAACAGTTGCAGTATGTCCCTTGCTCTATGCACATGTACAGATGATAATATATCTGACACAGACAGATCTCTCCGTATCTGTGTGCCATACACACACAAGGTCCACACTCTTATAAGTTTGTGTACCTCACGGCTGACCTGTTGGGCCTTGCTGCAACATGAACAGGTGTCACATGTGAGCACACAGTAATATTAGAGGGTGTATATATAGCTGCAAATGCTAGATTAACATACTAGCCTGGTACAGCTGTTGCCAATACTAAGCTACACATTAATATGACTATCATGCATTTGTTACTCTGTCACATCCATGTTTATATAATCGTATGCACTACTCCCACAAACAAACATTGTACACACAGAACACAGATAACATGGATCAGATGTTTGACATTTAATGCTGAACTACATATGTCACAGTCATATCCCACTGCACACAGCTACACACTGATGTCTCCGTGCCAGTAATTATGTAGGGCATCTGTGCATAGATACGTACTGCTGCCACATATGGATGATTCAAACTATGTAGAGTACTCTTCATAAATATCTACTACATGCCAGTAAATACATAGCTGTTACATATCTTACCTTTGTATGTGTTCGTATTCCTCTGTTTCGTGTGCTTTGTAATAGCTTTTCTTTTTATAGCTTATGATTTTCTTCAAGATATATTTTTTATTTCAAGATGATTATTCTTTTCAATATATTATTACTTTTGCAATATTATTTTTTTCAATATATTTTTCTTTTCAATATATATATTTTTGAAATATATATTTTTTAAATATATATTTTTTTCAATATGAGATTTTTTTTGCAATATATTTTTCTTTTCAATATACTTTTTTTCAATATATTTTGTTTCAATATATATTTTTTTTCAATATATTCTTTTAGTTTTTCTTTTATTTGCTATATATTACTTTTTCTTTCAATATATTTATGGTTGATCTTTTTTCTTTTTTCCTGCTGCTGTTGGCTGCATCTGTACTTCTCTCTCTCTCTCTCTCTCCCTCCGTACTTACAATGAAGTGATTGCATGTGTGCACAGCACATACAGCCTGCTTTTATAGGCATCTGCACATGTGCATGGGATGGCCTCTGCACCAATTGGTGGCCACCATTTGGCAATTGCATGCAGCCTGCTGTGTGGTACTTGCAGTACTTACTGTCATAGCAACCCAATACTATAAATTGCTAAGTCAGGTAGGCATAGCCCTTTCAGCTTTCCAAAGTGGGGACCATGCTTGTTTGCTATGGACACCGTTATGTAAGTCAGAAGGTTGGTATACTTCCCATAACTGATGCTAGGGGTGTAGCCAGTGATTTGAATGTTGTACTCAGACCTGAATGTTTCCACTTCCAGTACACAGTTGACAGTGTAGAATTGTACTCACCACTACAAATGCTAACACAAGATACATGGGAGTTTGTA
Organism: Protopterus annectens; assembly: GCF_019279795.1. NCBI lineage: Eukaryota > Metazoa > Chordata > Ceratodontiformes > Protopteridae > Protopterus > Protopterus annectens. The sequence goes on along the minus strand of NC_056725.1, from coordinate 479,869,441 downwards.
TTTTCTTTTCTACTTATACAATTAGCTGGCATACATACATAGTTATTAAGATGTTTTCATTTTGCACATGAACTGTTTGGGAACTGCTGTACTGAGGATATTAATGTACTCACTTCTGCACAGTTTGTGTTTTTTCTTTTGTTGACATTATCACAGGATGCTCATGAAAACTGGACAATTCCAGTAATGAGTATGCCTACCTACATCCTTGCTGTACCTTGAACACACAGGTATTTTGTACATTTGGTTGGAGATTGTCCTGCTATGATACTGTGTGGGGGTTGTAAAGTGCTGCTGTAACATTATTTACTGCCAGAATGTCTGGTTCTGTTGTCACAGTCATGTAATGCAATTCCACAGCAACTGCTGGTAAAGTTCCACAGAGCAGGTTTTGTGTTATGGCATGCCTATCTTTCCTTTACATTCACACATTCTGATGCATGATATATAAATTTCAGCAACAACCTGCTGTATATCTACTGTGGCCTAGTGGTACTTCATGCAGTCTAGTGTGTCCAAGGTCCAGGTTTGAGACTGACAGTGGTGTTTTATTTTGCTGCTGAGCAGAATAAGGCCCCTCATATGCAGGGCGACTAAGGCACTTTTAAGCAGTTGTAAGCAGGTTTGCATGGGTTTCGGTGACCCTTAGCAATACTAAGCTAAGCACACACAAGCGCACAGTCACGCAAACCCGCTTACTACTGCTTAAAAGTGCTTACTCACTCTAACACCCACACTCATTTCTTTGAAAGAAAAGAAAATGGGGAGATAGGAAAGTGGTGAAAAAGGGGCACAAAGAGGGAAAGACAGTAGGGAAAACAGCTCGAGATGTGCAGAACAGGTGTAGGGAAGGTCCATAGCTGCCCATTTCTTTAACAGCAGCAGCTGTGCATATACTAGTAATTTTGAGGGAAATTTGAAACTTTCCACCCCTGAGAGAGGGGTGAGGACAACGAAGTATGTTGTACTGCCAATTAAATTTCAGTTTCTGTGTCCAGCGGACATTTGTGCAAAATGGGCAGCTATGTATGGGGCGGAATTTTTTTGTGGGAGCAGATTGCCCGTTTTTAATTTTTTTCAGGTGAGAGTGGAATGTGGGGTATGGGAAGTAGGTATATTTTGGGAGGTAGGTTGGGGAGGTAAACAGACAAGACAAACAAGATGCATACAGGGGTGGAATATGACACATGGGGTGGGTGAACACCATTGACGGGGAAGGATGTTTGGAAATCGCAAGCCCATGAGCTCACAGATGGCAACAGTGGAACTGAGATCCCCACCCATGGGCAGTCACCACTGCACCTTCACAGCCCTGAGGGTGGCTGTGCTGGGGGCTGCGTAGGAGGGGCAGGCTCACCCGTGAGTCACACCACTCTTGCCTCGAGCTGGCGTAGAGGATCAGCGACTGAACGCTCAATCTCCCTACACACCACAGCCTGGACCTTTCGTAGGGTGATAGGTTGCCCTCCTCCGGCCATGCTTGCAGGGGGGCGGATGAGCCCCATTCCTTGCAGCGCTTCCACCCAAAGGTGGCACAGGGCCAATGGAGGAGGAGGACACGGGCTGGGCACCGGACCTGCTGGTGCCAGGTGCCATCGCCAGCTGAGGTGGGACAGGTGGGACTGCTGGGACCAGCCTTCCCATATGTTCTGTGTTTCGGAGAATTTAATGACAATATGGGTTGGTAACAGCCAACAGCATTCCAAATTAGTTGAAACAACATGCAGTAATATTCCCATTAACCCAACACAGCAGAGTTCCAACAGTTGAACATCAAGCATAACACATGCATGTATAGAACAACAGTGGACATTCCAACAGCATGCAGGATTGATTGGTGGCAACAGGCCACCAAGATTGTGGTGTCTGAACAGGGCACATGCATCAAAGTAAATGCAGATATTTATAAACCAATAGGACATATGTCCCAACAAATGTTTTGAGATTACACATACCCATTGAGGTGTGGAATTGCATTGTTTATGCACATAAAGTAGGGTGTAAAAAGATACCTCCATTAACAACTTATATGTACTTATAGTTTTCACTACATTCCTATTGACTGCAGGTATATATCCCCTACATGTATTATTACCTAGGCAATGTCCATTACATTGTGAAATGTGTTTTGATAGTTTCTTATATACCTGACCTGTATCTGACATACAAACTGTCCAGGGTGCAGATGTTACTGCTACTTATTTATATATCTTATTTATATTTATATGTCTACATATCTGGATGTGTTCAGGTGACATTATCTGTTATATTTTAACAGCCCCCGACATTTCTAGCAGTACACTGACATTTCTGGTGAACACAATAACAAGCTACTTATGTGCAAGATTTACCTATACATGCCAGCCTTGAAACAACAGTTGAGGACTGTATATATGCATAAGAGATGCTGGCACTGCCTTCATCCACTTTCTATGGACCTACCCAAGTGTGGGTTGACAGCGCTTAATACAACACTACTATTTCTATACTGCAAGAGTACATCAACATTTCGAAGAAAGTGACACGGACAAACTACAGGAGTTATACCTTTATTAATTACATTACACACTTTTCTAGTGGCTCTCTCATTTATTTGATATTACAGTGCATGCAGACGTCTTATTCAAGATGTATTATACCTTCATTTATGGTTTACGACACTCTTTTTCAGGCTCTCTCACTTATTTTATATAACAATACATGCAGAGAAATAATTCTGGACTTATTATACCTTTATTAATGGGTTACAACACTCTTTTTGCAGAGAGGTTATTCAAGCCTTATTATACCTTTATTATTGGGCTATGACACTTTTTGTCAGGTTCTCTCACTTATTTTATATAACAGTACATGCAGAATAATTACTAACCTGCCTGGTGGCACAGCCTTACCAGCCTATCTGCATAGGCTTGCTGATTCACAGCACGGACACCTGCAGCTGTGAAGTAAATGAAGTGATATTGAGACATATACCTATCCATACTATCGACTACACTAGCAATTTTTACATACTTCATTCCATGGCTACCTACACAGTAGTGGGGCATTTTGCATCCCACGGGCCTCCTGTATCAATTGGTTCAGTTGGTCCTGCTTGCGTCTCTTCAGGTCTGCATGGTGGTGTCTGACCTGCTCACCAGTCCGAGGGATGCCTGAGGCACTGGTGAGTTCATGTGCAAGATGGTTCCAGGCTTCTGCTTTGTATTCCATGCCCTGGAACTGGCCCTGCAGGAGTCTAGCATCATGATGATGGACAAGGAGCCAAACCATCACTTTTGACTCCTCAATGCCCCACCGTTGTGCTCGGAAGCGAGAGCAGTCTCTGACACCAGCCATTGCTGCCTGCAGATGAGGGCTACAACCAGTTATGGCAAGTATTCCCACCTATGGAGCTTAAATATGCCTCATTTCCCACACTTATTTGTGATTGGCCGGATTTGAAAATTCTCAGCTGAGTGCACACCTTCTTAGCACTGGGTAAACTTTGATTAATATGTATATGTGTGTTGACAGTCCATGAACATCAAATGCTGTCATGGCTTAGTGGATCAGTACTGTGATTATGGTGCATATATCCAGGGTTTGAGGCCTGTCATTGCTTTTTATTTTACTACTGGCCAGACTGGTAGGGGGTGTGGCTGTGTTTAGCCGACTTTGCTCAACTTTGCCCAACGTTGCTCTACATTTACCGATGTTGCCCGACGTTGCGCTAGTTAGCACGGTGCGCAGCTTAGCGCAAACATGTTTTGTTTGTGCTAGTTGGCACGATGCGCAGCTCCACGCAAAGCTATTGCACTAGTTAAAGCACTGCTAAGCTATGCGCAATTATACTTAAATCTGCTTAATACTGGTAAACTTTGCTTAGCAGTGCTTCACACTGCTTAAGATACATTACTTATGACTTTATTAGTAAGCATGTCCATTTCACCTTCTCATATATATATATATATATATATATATATATATATCAAATATCGTTCACTACTACATAGGCCATTTCAATGCATTGTACTAATATTTAAAAGGTAAATGTCAGGAATTAATTTTATGCACAGATTTACTACAGAAAATGGGAAGGGAAGTGGTGGGTCTCAAACCGCGAATACCTCCTCTTTGTGCGAAGGCTCTACCACTACTCTATTGCTATTTGGCTTAATTTGCATATAAGTAGTTTATTATCCTCTTCGATGTCTGAACTGCTAACTGTAGCTAAGCAATGGGCAAACCCGTGCACACACACGCAAATACGAGCAGCTATATCGGAAATGAGGAAAAAAATGGTTTTACATTTTATTATATTTGTACACAGGTTTGGAAGGTGAGGGAGTGTAGTGTTGGAGATTTACACATTTGAGCAGACTCGCTCATGTCTGGTGGCATTTGCTGATTAGACACTTGCAGGGGCATGGATATTTGGACTGCTCGGCAGTCTGACATGCCCCCTGCACTCATGCATGCTCCGTGTTAGCCTTAGAGTTGAGTCAGCAAGCCCTCGTGCATATGCACGATGCGCTGACGTCATACTCTTAGACTGCAGTCTCCGAGTAAGACTTAGTTAGTCTTACACGGAGGATTAGTGAATCCCGGTCAAAGTTTTTCAAGTACAGACATCCTATGTAAATAGTTAGTTTTGTAATGTTTGTTTTTGTAATTGTTTCTCCACTTTAAGCTTTGACTATGTAAATATTTCTTTGATATAAATACCGTATATATGTTTATGTTTCTGAAAATCAATAAAAATTTATTGAGTGAAAAAAAATTCATCATTTCATTTTCTGAATCAAAACTTGGCAAACTAGTATCCAAAGCAATTTTAGCTAAATTATTGACTAATTGTATTATCTTTCTTTATGAGAAAGCGGGTTTGCCTTTACCAAAGCCTCCGAGAACTCATTCCATGTGGTCTATGGGACTTCCTCAGGCTTTATGAATAGAGCTTCCTTGAAAGATATTTGTGCAGCCGCACCTTGGGCTAGTCCTCATACCTTTATTGCTCTTTACAAATTGGAACTGGTCTCTAGGGGAAAAGTGTCAGCCGGGCTTTGAAATATCCTTCCTTAGAGTCTTCCGGGGATTGGAACTCTGTCCCAACAGTTGAGGAATGAATGAAGATGACAACTAAAGATATAAAAGTGTAGTCCATTTTCATTCTCCCTCAACTTCCCACCCACTTACCCACTCCTTGTTTACTCTTGGAAAGATCTAAAAGTATTGGAGGAACCTCTGTTCCTTGTCTGAACACCACCTTCCATTCTAAGTTTTCTTTCCACTGTTCTATATGTTTATATCTATACCTATCTATCTATCTATCTATCTATCTATCTATCTATCTATCTATCTATCTATCTATCTATCTATCTATCTATCTATCTATCGATCTATCTATCTATCTATCTATCTATCTATCTATCTATCTATCTATCTATCTGTCGGTCTATCTATCTATCTATCTATCTATCTATCTATCTATCTGTCTATCTAGGCAGAAAACTAGATCTGAGATTTGTTAGCTGCCTGGGGCATTATGGGTAAAGGGAGGAGCTCGGGATTCCAAGTGTTCTATGATCTGGAAAAAGCAACCGAGGATCAGATCCAGAACAGTTGAGGATAAATTAAAATGGACAATACAGATGGAATGTTCTGGTAAGTAAATAACTTTTTTTCATCAATTTTTACCAGACTGAGATTCCAGATAAATGTACAAAAATCCTTCCTTACTTCATCACACAGGATTGTGTTTCACGACTGCCTTTTAGACAGCTTTCAGCAAAAGACTCTTCATATGCAGTAGAAGGTGAATTGTTATCTGGAAACTTTCATAAGCTTCTCCAATCAGTATCAGCCTCCTGAAAGAGAATATTGCAGGATTCTGGGGGTCATGGATTCTATGATTCTCATGATGCCTCTCACCAAGTTATACATGAGAAATTTGTAAAGGAAAGGGGAAAATGGACTTAACATATTCATCCTCTAGAATTTCAGATTCCAATTTTGGGTTTTGTCAAAAAGTAAACTGCACTGGTGGAGATGGCAAATGGCTGTAAATCCAGGCCCCCCATTTTCTTCTCTGATCCCAAATTGATCTGTAAATATGGACTCCTCAGATTTTGCTTGGGGAGCAGTTTTTATGGTAATAAAGTTACAAGGCCTGTGAAACTCCTCACACAGACATAAATGTGAAAGAGATGTTTGCTATGATCCATGCACCAAATTCTCTTCATCTATAGTCCCTGGGATCTGTCCAGGTGATTACAAGTACCACCACAGTGATGGGTACATAAGCAGAGAGACACTAGGTCATAGTCTCTGTATAGGCTAGCTATGATGGATTGGAAGGTAGCTCTACAGCACTCTTTAACCCTCCAAAATCTTACACTCCCTCAGAGCAAAATATAGTAGCACACAAGCCGAGCAGGACCAAGACAGACCATGCCAAATAGATACTGAGTGAGGGCATCTTCCAGGAATTTATCCAGTTGTGGGGAACACCTCAAATGGATCTGTTTGCCTTCTTTCATAGGTTCATAGGTAGGTACTAGGCTATTGGCCCTAGGGCCTATATAAGCCTAGCCAAAAAGGTATCCTGGCTTTTGCCACCCAAGAAAATTATTTTCCTGTGCCCCTGTTGAGCAGAGCCACAGAAGTGATCCCCAGGGTGAATTTCCTATTTCCCATCCAATCATCAAGGTTTTTCTTGAAGAGTGCTAATGATGAACTTTGTTTGATATAGATAGGTAGTTTGTTCCAGAGCATGGGAAGTCTCTGGGACAGGAATCTATCCCTCCAGCATCTTCTGTTTATTGTGGTGACAAGGTTTAGGTCCCTAGAACATGTAGCTCGGAGGGATTGGGATTTCTTTAAGTGGAACATGTCCAACAGCTCTGGGTTTGACATAGCCTTGTATGTTAGGCAGAGATTGCTTCTGAGTAGGCGATATGCGACAGAGTAAAGCTGGAGTTTTTTTTAGATGATCTGTGTAGAGCATCTGTTTGAGGCCAGTAATCCTCCTTGTGAGGTATTTCTGTGGCCTTTCCAGTTATTGTAGATACTGTATAATGGGTCTAATGAGTGATGAGTAGAGGGAAACAATTACCTCTTTTTTCCTGGATGAGAAACCTTTTGTGATGAGGTGTGTCATGTAGAAGGATTTCCTGACTACTGTGGCAATGTGATTATCAAAGGAGAGACTACTGCCCACCTGCATCTCAAGGTTTCTTATCACACTTTCTGTGTTAGGTAGACTACCACCTATGTGGTAGTTCGTGGGTATAGAATTTTTACCAAAAGGGATGACAATGCACTTTTTGGCATTGAGCTTGAGGCCATGGCTTTGATACCAGGCATCTGTCTCAGTGACACCCTTTTGTAGGATGTTCACATCATTAGGAGTTTCAATTATGGCTCCTAGTTTGCAGTCATCTGTGGACTTCATTAGCCAAAGACCTTCTGTGTTAGCCTGTACTTCAGAGAAATAGATACCAAACAGAAGAGGACCCAGGACTGAACCCTGTGGTACTCCATTTGTCACTGGTATAAAGTCAGATTTGGAGTCTGCTACTTCCACAGTGTGGGTTCTGTCAGTGAGCCAATTGGCAACCCATCTTGTGACATAGGGATTTATACCTAGTTTAGTGAGTTTATCTATAATTCCAGAGTGAGGGATGATGTCAAAAGGCTTTGCAAGATCTAGATAGGCTGTGTGAACCACCTTACCCTCATCTATGGCTTTGGTGACTGCTTCAAAGAAGTATATAAGGTTTAGGAGACATGATTTGCCTTTTACAAACCTGAACTTGGTGGCGTCCAGAGTTTGGAGATTACCAATGTCTTTGTTTATAAGTTCCATGATGATACATTCCATGGCCTTGCAGACCAAGCTCGTCAGGCTAATGGAGCGGTAGTTCCCGGGGTCAGTGGTGGATTCCCCTTTGTGGAGTGGGATAACCATCTCTGTGCGCTATTCAGTGGGCACAAAGCCTGAGGTGAGGCTATGATTGAACATGGTACTTAGGTGGGGTGCCAGTACATTCTGTAGTTCGTGTAGAATGCAGCCCAAGATGTTGTCAGGTCCCATGGATGCTGTGTTCTTGGCTTTGGAGAGTGTGGTTTTTAACTGTGCAGCCATGATTACAGGACTTTTGCATTCTTCCGGTATACAGATGGGCCCTTTAGGGGGTGTGGTGGGGGGTAAAGTTAGCAGTCAACCTATCTGCCAGGATGTTGGCAATATCAGTTGGTTCTGTATATTTAGTGCCATTGTGCTGTAACTCAGAGCAGATCTGAGTGTTGCAATTGAGATTCTTGACATAGCTATAGAATGCTTTGCGGTTGTCTTTAGAAACAGTGCAAATTTTGTTTCCGTAACTAACGTTGGAGGATTTTATGAGGGCTCTCAGCTTCTTTCTGAGGTTGACCAGGGAGTTCCTCCAATCGTGGGATTTTACTCTTTTTTGCAGTAGTTTCTTTCTTCTGTTGTAGAGTTTGTTTATGGCAGGGGAACACCAGATAGGCTTCCTTTTTTTGGAGGATAGCATCTTGGTTCTGTTAGGGATAGCACGATCCATGCACTCATGTAAGTGCTTATAAAGTGCATTTGTGTAGGATTCAGCAGTCATACCTCTATTGTCCGTCTGGATGGGTGTCGTGAAGTTTGCCACTTCTGTCTTAAGACACGTGCAGTTGGCTTTGGTGAAATGTTTTCGGTGGTTTCCCTTATGGGGGGTGGGGGTGGGATGTGGGTGTCTAGGGTGATTAGCTTGTGGTCGGATCTGACCAATGAGGAATTGACCTCTGGTGTGGAACACCGGTTGCCCATGTTGTTAATGACCAGGTCTAGGATATTGCTGCCCCTGGTGGGGGTGTGGATAAGTTGATCCAAGGCATTGGAATTTACGAATTCCAGAAAACATTGAGCAAAAGAGGTGGTACATGAGTAGTTTTCCCAGTTAATGGTGGGTTAGTTGAAATCACCCATTATTAGGGTGTGGGGTTGTACCCTAATATTTTCCAGTGTATCAAGAAATGAGGAGTAGGAATCCTGGGGTATAGTGGGGGATCTGTAGCAAGTTACAATTTGGATTGCGGTTTTGCCCAGAGTTAGTTGCACTCAGATAATCTCAGATGCATTATGCTGAGCGACTAGCCTGGAGGTGTGGATATCCTTAATGAATATGGACACGCCTCTGCCTTTAGTGTTTCAGCCCAGGTTAGGTGGCCGAAAGGTGTGGTATGAATTATAGCCTGGTAATGCAGGGATGCTGTTTAGAGCCTTGAACCAGGTCTCTGTTACTGCACAGATGTCGATATTCTCTGTTTTTAAGGAGTGCCTCGAGTGAGTGCATTTTGAGGTTTAGACTTCTAGCATTGAGTAGCATTACCCTCTGATTTTGCTTGCTTGTACCTGATACAGTGATGAATTTGTCATTTGAACCTTGCCTAAAAAAGGAACTATAAGGGTGACAAGAGCCTTAGCCATTATCCAGAATCCCAAGGGTGACAGGTGCAGGCCATTACTGGCAAAGCATTGTGGTCTGTCATTCATGTCATCCCAGGCAGACAGATACTGGATGCCCTTAGAATGACACCAGAAGTTTAGCCAATTGTTGAAGTCAATCATTTTGTCCTTGTACTGTGGTATCATTCTGGGTGATCAAAGGCAAGAAAGAAAAAACTGCTACTAAACCAGCACAGCTCCTGATGCCAAACAGCAGGACTAAATGCCTCCCAAACACACATATGCCTGTTCTGGAAGTCAAAGGCAAAAACAACAAGCTGCTACTAAGCCAACACAGTTCCTAATTCCAAGGAGCAGAACTAAACACCTCCAATAAGCACAGTCAGAGAGGTGAAACTCATCAAAGATAAACTCAGCCAGATAACCAAACTCACTGAAGCAGGTCTTTTTAAATTCCAAAGGGATAAGCAAACAAGATGCCAATAAACGAACAACTTCAATTTTATTAAGCACCACGATACTGCTTTTCGTCGGCGGCCTGCAGCAACTTCTTCAGACTTTGAAAAATAACAACTCACACTTAAGTGCTGCTACATTTAAAGCCATTGCAAGCAAAGTCAATTACAAAACACACCCTCCAATTACCTTAAAGGAACAGGCTCAAGTAGCTTCAATCTAACTAAAATGTTCCTATCCCATAAACACACAAAATAAAAAGTTGTATGTAATATAAAATATACAACTATAAAACTAATACTGTTCCTTAAATGGCACTTAAATAATGCAATCAAAAGTTAATAATATTATAAAAACACACTTACTTTAAACCAAATACGCATAATAAGACTGACACATTAAAATAAATAAAAAGCATGCCATAATATTTCAAATATTGATAAAAAGACATTCCATCTACCAAACATGGTATAAAATATATATCAAGATCGCTCAGCCAGTCCTATGCCAAATCACACCTGATGATATACCCCCCATGCATCATCTTTCCAAACTCCTCAGCTTAAGGATACAGCTGATAGATAACATACTATTGAGGCCAGGGTGATGGTAGGCTTCAATTCTCAACTGCCACATAAGCTCCTTCATTTCTAATTTCATGGAGTCAGGGATTCACCCCCCCCAATTCACATAGTTCAACTAGTCAATGATCATAAATGTAAAATCATGGACAGGGTGATTGTAGACATGACTTGCTAGGGCATTTGCCAGTTTAATCTTCTTCATGGCATATAAATGTTCGTACATGCGTTCATTCAATCTCCTGTCCGTCTTGCCCACATAAAAAGCTGGGCATGATGAACAAGAAGCGAGATGCACCACGTGTGTCGATGCACAATTGTATCTCCCTTTGATAAGGTACTTGGTGTCCCTAATCATGAAATATGTGCCCGACCTCACATATCTACAATGTTTGCACATATTGCACTTATACATGCCAGCTCTTGGAGTCATGTTGCCACCTTTCCTTTGTAACATGTTCTTGATATTCAGACCCCTCCTGAATGTAATCTTCGGTGCCGGCCCTAAATTATTGGGTCCTGTTAGTTCAGTTGGCAACAAACCCCAATTTTTCTGGATGATGGACAGTATAGCTCTAGCATCCATGCTAACGGTAGTGATAAAACTGCAATGGTATACACCTCTAAGTTGGCTGTCACCCCTGGGGTAGCTATTCTCCAAGACAGAGTGACCCAAAATGGGTTGAAAATAGCCCATTTCCCTTTTGGATCTAACCTCTAGACACAAATCCACAACCAACTCCTCAGGGTAGCCCCTACATAAAAACAAATTCAATATGAACCGGCACTCTTCCTGGAAGTCACCATCTCTCGAGACCATTCTGGCCGCCCTCACAAATTGGCGTTTTACTATTGATCTCTTCTGGAAGGCCGAATGTTCACTATCGAAATGCAAATAAGAATTGGAAAAAGTGGGCTTGTGATGAATTTTGCCTAAAAACTGGTTCTAATCAAAATGTAACTCAAGAACAAGAGAAAAAGTTACAAGAGTCACCAGTCACAGGCAGCAATAATACGTCCTTCCTTGTTCTAAATATGCTGTAGCAATCAGCACCGCACGACAGGCAATTTCCAAAAGATTTCTTTAATATAAACTTAAAACACACAAAAACGGATCAAGCGCTTTCATCCATGTAACGTGGACTTCATCAGAATCAATTAACTAATACATTACACGGTATTTAAACATAATTTGGCGCCATTTCGTGCTACATTCTTAAAGGCATCAATACAGCTAAAATTCATAGCATAGACTTAATAAATAATTAAAATAAATTATTCTCCCAGTAAAATAATACATATTGCTTCTAATAAAATAACACCATATACATTGAATATCACCTTGCAGTACTAATCGAATATTACAAGTGTATTTTAAAATGTATATGGTAAATTATATGTTTGTGTGTATACATTGTCATTTTCAACTAATATTTCCTATATTCATTTGGATGACAGTGACAATATTAATGTTTAACACTTCATAGATCACTAAATTTATTTATAATACTCTTTTAATTCATAATTTATAATTCACAATTTACAATGTGCCTAGGGACAGGGATGAATCACTTCTCAAGTAAAACTTCATGCTTGAACATATATTTTTTTAAAATCTGATTGAAGTTATAAAAATAAATAATTAATTTAATATACTGTTTAAAAATACTAATAATAAATAAATAATATATTTAAAAACTGCATATTAAAATATTCTTACGCATGTAATATAATAAATATTTAAAATAAATAAATAAATATATTCATGCACTAATTTATTAATAAATGGATGTATGTGTGTAATAATAATAATGAATATATACTTTAATAATTCATTAAAAGAAATGGTTTTACCGAGATGCCATCATTTAGTCCTGGGGGAGTTGTGGCATCTGTCAAGATCTGCCATTTAGCTTCTTTTGCTGCTAACTGTGTCCCTAAATTACCTCCCCTCATATTGTTACCAACTATCTCAATAATGGCAAATCTGAATTGGTGTCTATTATCAAGGGATGAAATGTGCCTATATAATGCATTTGTTTTATCTTTCTTCTTAATATCATACAAATGTTCATATATTCTCTTCTTGAACTTGCGTTCAGTTTTTCCTATGTAATATCCTGGACATAATACACACTTGGCTAAATATACTACATTCTGTGTGTTGCAATTACCTCTCACAAATTTTACTCTTGTTTTATTAATATTTTCTAATTTTATGTGGTCCACTTCCATTATACAGTGGCATTATTTACAATTACCACACCTGTGTGTCCCACTATACTTTGAAGGGGGGTTGTGTATCTTTTCTGACCTTTCCAAGATAGCCTTAAGATTCATTCCCATTTTTAACACAAAAATAGGTGCTTCGCCCACTATTTTCCTAACTTCTGTATCCAGTGAAAGGATATTCCAATATTTTTTCATAATATTCTTTATGCTAGGTGTTTGAAAAGTGTACTCTAATATACATGCTTTTCTATAATCACATTTACCATCCTTTTCTAAGTCCTAAGGGGTTTACCTAAAAATGGAAAATACTTCTTACCCCATTCGTTAATAACAAGTGCCTTTACTTCATTAATTAGGTGAATTGGATACCTCTATTAATAAATAGGCTACTTATAAATTCTATTTCATCCAACATTATGTCATGTTTAGAACTCATATGAGCAGCTCGGATACACTGGCATTTGAATATGCTTTTTTTTGTCTTATACGGATGGTTACTAGTGTATTCCAAGTAATTATTAGAAAATTTGTTCTTCCTATATATCCTTGATTCAAAACCATCATTGTTATTGGATATAAATGTGTCTAAATATGCCAACCCTTCTTTACTAACACTATGTGTAAATTTCAAAAACTGACTAGTGTTATTAAGGTAGTTAATAAATTCTTCTATAATCACTTCATGTCCATCCCATAAGATAAATATGTCATCCAGAAATCTAGTATAATATCTAATATATTGAGAGTACTGACTCCTAAATATATACTGTCTCTCCCAATCTAACATAACTAAATTCGCATATATAGGTGCGCGTGCAGTACCCATGGCAACCCCTCTCGTCTGCCTATAATATTCCCCTTCAAAGTATATGTAGTTGTAATCTAAGATGATACTCATAAGTTCCATAACTACCAAAGTTCGTTCCCAGTCAAGCTGTGAGTAATTGCGTATGCTATTATAAAAATATTCCAATCCTTGTTCCTTTGGTATACATGGAAATAGGTCAACTACATCAATGGTGATAAATAATAGTCCCTCTTTCCATAAATCAGGAGTAAGATTCCCTAAGAAGACCCACAAATCTTTAATCATATGTGGAATTTTTTCATAAACATGTTTGAGCCAAACATCATTCACTACCCCCATAGGGAATGTCTTAGAATAACTTCCTGATATGATAGGTCTGAAGGGAGGGTCATGGTAATCCTTGTGAATTTTTGGCACTCCTACAATAGTTGCCATATATGGATGCTCAACTTTCATATACTTAAATACATCCATGGTAATTCTACCATCTAATAACATATCCTCCAGAAATAAGTCTATTCGCCTGTATCCAATATTAATTTAATTTAATGAAATGGATGTATAGTTTCCAGAGGTTACTAAAATATTAAATATTTTGTTAATATAGGCATCTTGATTGTAGATAACTATCCCACCCCCCTTATCTGGCTTCATTATTCTAACTGACCTGTCTCCTGTAATATCATTGAGTAAATTTAACTCATTTTCATTAATGTTTGTTTTCCTAAATATTCCCTTATGAACATTGTTTTTTAACATATATATGTCTCTGGTTACTAACTTTTCATATAACCCTATATATGGATTGCTTGGAGGAATATATGAACTTTTTTTCTTAATTTTTTCATTTGCTTCATTCTTTATAGGTTCGTTCCTAAAATGCAATGCTAAATTAAGTTTCCTTAAGTATTTTTTAATTTCTATAATACTGTCCACCACTCTAAACTGGTTATTTGGCACATATTTCATCCCTTTTGAGAATAAAGTAAAATATTAATTAGTAATTATTTTATCAGTATAATTATATACATAAAAATCATTTTCTTGATGAATAATTTTGTCTGAATCTAAAATACTAATGTCTTTGCTTAGTTCTTTTCTCTCATTGTTGTCACTACTATGTTCATGCTGCAACAATTCAATTCTTAATACTTCCCCCTACATTGTCCCTGCGGAGGGTTGTAATACTCTTCTCGGCCCCACTTTTGATTTGACGTATTTTCCCTCCATTCCCATTTTCTCACACCATTCATTTTCCTTGGTTGATTCCTTCCCTTTTGAAAATTTACATCATTGCCATGTGAATCATAATAATTCTCCTTATTATTAAATCTATAATTATTTCCATATCCCTTTCTCCATTGATATGCTGTCTTGTTTTTGTAATCATTAATGTCCCTGGCTAATTTATTGTGTTTCCTTTGTATAATACTTTCAGCTTTTCTATTCACCTCTCCAAATTGCTTTTGATACAGATTTTTCCACTGTTCAAAAATAAATCATCACAAATGGATTTATTTAACTTTTCCACTTTTTCAATATATACACATAGTTTTTCATCATTCTTCTTTAAAAGCAATTTCATAAATTCAAAACCAAATTGGTCAAACAATTTTTCAAAATCATTACAATTTTGATCATCCAACTCAATTCCCATAGGAATTTTGAAAAATCTGAGTCCTTTTGGCACAATATGCATAGTTAAACATTGATTAAGATAGGCATTATCAACCTTGATACCCCTAATTATATTAAGGTATTTTCCCATTAAGTATATCATCTCACGCAGAGTACCATTACTACCATCAATGAGCTTAGCAGCTGATTTAACTTCCTTTTGTACATTTTGATCAAAACATATGTCAAAAGTAATAAAATTGTCCAAAAAGTTCATTTCATTGTTCCCCATATTAAACATATTAACATTGCTTTTGGTATGAGGACTAGAGCTTGTTTGCACAGTACCTGATTTGCTCTGAGTTCCATTTACAACCGATGTATAAGTTTTCCCAGTCATAGCCCTTTTAGGTTTGGTACCCGTACGTTTGGATTCTTCATCCACATTGTAGACAGAAAAATCAAATGTGAAGTCTTTTTCCATTAAACGACTGTTTTTTGGTACCTTGTTAATTAAATACAAGCCTTGGTTACGTAAAACAATGTTAGTAATTTGATTTTGACCATTGGGTATGTCAAAAACCAGGTCGCTAGACTCCGATGGCGTTCTGCTACAAAACCGAGGCACAGCTTCAATACATTTCTCCTTACTTTGCGTTAGTATCTCCAAAATACGCGAGACCTCCCCTTTAAGTGACGAGACTTCCGATTGCAGTTGTTCCAGCTCATCTGTTCCTCTGGGCATACGCTTCCCTGTGTTAGGATCCTCCTGTATGTCCATACTGAAATAATCAAAATGTAACTCAAGAACAAGAGAAAAAGTTACAAGAGTCACCAGTCACAGGCAGCAATAATATGTCCTTCCTTGTTCTAAATATGCTGTAGCAATCAGCACCGCATGACAGGCAATTTCCAAAAGATTTCTTTAATATAAACTTAAAACACACAAAAATGGATCAAGCGCTTTCATCCACGTAATGTGGACTTCATCAGAATCAATTAACTAATACATTACACAGTATTTAAACATAATTTGGCGCCTGTACTCCTCCATTCCACATGATGTAGCGGTGGAATGGATTGAGTTGGAAATGACCACAAAGCAGGCACCAGCGAGTGAAACTTCAATGGTAAAAGACTTATTGGACATAATTTTAACATGTAACTACTTCTCCTTCAATGACAGTTAGTTGGAGTCCCCATGGGCTCACCATGTGGGGCGAGTGTGGCCAATTTGGTCATAGCCCATTGGGAGAAGGAATTTGTGTTTACTAACTCTATCTTCCTAGAATGAGTATCTTTATATACCTGTTTCTTGGATGACATTTGTATCATCCTCAAGGGTGACTCTTCGGTGGCCAATGACCTGGTGGAGATGTTCAACAAGTCCACGCATTTCTTAAAGTTTACCTCTACTTTTGACACAGACAGAATAGCATACCTAGATGTGGAATTATTTAAGGACAGCAACCAGAACCAGTTTTTAGGCAAAATTCATCACAAGCCCACTTTTTCCAATTCTTATTTGCATTTCGATAGTGAACATCCGGCCTTCCAGAAGAGATCAATAGTAAAAGGCCAATTTGTGAGGGCGGCCAGAATGGTCTCGAGAGATGGTGACTTCCAGAAAGAGTGCCGGTTCATATCGAATTTGTTTTTATGTAGGGGCTACCCTGAGGAGTTGGTTGTGGATTTGTGTCTAGAGGTTAGATCCAAAAGGGAAATGGGCTATTTTCAACCCATTTTGGGTCACTCTGTCTCGGAGAATAGCTACCGCAGGGGTGACAGCCAACTTAGAGGTGTATACCATTGTAGTTTCATCACTACCTTTAGCATGGATGCTAGAGCTATACTGTCCATCATCCAGAAAAATTGGGGTTTGTTGCCAACTGAACTAACAGGACCCAATAATTTAAGGCTGGCACCAAAGATTACATTCAGGACGGGTCTGAATATCAAAAGGAAAGGTGGCAACATGACTCCAAGAGCTGGCATGTATAAGTGGAATATGCGCAAACATTGTAGATATGTGAGGTCAGGCACATATTTCATGATTAGGGACACCAAGTACCTTATCAAAGGGAGATACAATTGTGCATCGACACATGTGGTGTATCTCACTTCTTGTTCGTCATGCCCAGCTGTTTATGTGGGCAAGATGGACAGGAGATTGAATGAACGCATGTACGAACATTTATATGCCATGAAGAAGATTAAACTGGAGAATGCCCTAGCAAGTCATGTCTACAATCACCCTGGCCATGATTTTACATTTATGATCATTGACCAGTTGAACTATGTGAATTGGGGGGGGGGACTGAATCCCTGAAATTAGAAATGAAGGAGCTTATGTAGCAGTGGAGATTTGAAGCCTAGCATCACTCTGGCCTCAATAGTATGTTATCTATCAGCTGTATCCTTAAGCTGAGGAGTTTGGAAAGATGATGCATGGGGGGTATAACATCGGGTGTGATTCGGGCATAGGATTGGCTGAGCGATCTTGATATTATTTTCTACCATGTTTGGTAGATGGAATGTTTTTTTATCAATATTTGAAATATTATGGCATGCTTTTTATTTATTTTAATGTGTCAGTCTTATTATGCGTATTTGGTTTAAAGTAAGTGTGTTTTTATAATATTATTAACTTTTCACTGCATTATTTCAGTGCTATGTAAGGAACAGTATTAGTTTTATAGTTGTATATTTTATATTACATACAGCTTTTTATATTGTGTGTTTATGGGATAGGAACATTTTAGTTAGATTGAAGTTACTTGTGCCTGTTCCTTTAAGGTAATTGGAGGGTGTGTTTTGTAATAGACTTTGCTTGCAATGGCTTTAAATGTAGCAGCACTTAAGCGTGAGTTGTTATTTTTCAAAGTCTGAAGAAGTTGGTGCAGGGCGCTGACGAAAAGCAGTATCGTGGTGCTTAATAAAATTGAAGTTGTTTGTTTATTGGCTTCTTGTTTGCTTATCCCTTTGGAATTTAAAAAGACCTGCTTCAGTGAGTTTGGTTATCTGGCTGAGTTTATCTTTAATGAGTTTCACCTCTCTGACTGTGCTTATTGGAGGTGTTTAGTTCTGCTGCTTGGAATTAGGAACTGTGTTGGCTTAGTAGCAGTTTGTTGTTTTTGCCTTTGACTTCCAGAACAAGCATATGTGTGTTTGGGAGGCTTTTAGTCCTGCTGTTTGGCATCAGGAGCTGTGCTGGTTTAGTAGCAGATCATTCTGGGTGATGGCAGGATGCTACTCAGGGCTAGGATCATACCTGCCTGGGCTACAAGATCGGCGAGCTCCTCCATTACTCTTTTCATGTAGTCCAGGGAGGTACATCTCAGGTCATTCACACCAACATGGATAATGGCAGAGTCATATTTGTACTTGTTGTGGAGTGACCTTAGTGCATGCGTTATGTGGTGGATCCTGGCACCTGACAGGCAGCTGACAGTAACTTTCTCCTTGTTTAGCCTGGTGAGTGGAACATCAGTGTGCCTGACTATAGAGTCACCTATGACTAGAGTGTTGGGTACATTGTTATGCTTTATGGGCTGTGGTTGAGTGGCACACTTAGTTTGTGAGCTATGTGTCATTTGGGTTGTGTTGGGGGGGTGGAGGTTGCTTGTGTTTCTGCTTTGGAGGTCTTTGTTGCTTGGGCAGATTTTTATTGAGAGCCTCCTTGAATGTAGGTGCGTGTTTTGTGTTTCTATGTGTGTGTTTTGGTGGTGTAGGTTTTGAGGGACTATGTGCTGAGTGTGGTGTGGTGCCAAGTGTTTACCCTCTTCTCTTGACTGTCTAGTCCAGTCTTGGGTGAAGAGAGCTTTAATTCCAGTTTGGCTATATAAGTGCATCTCTCACAGGTTGTAGTGTTGGATGGTAGGAGGAGAGGGTTGTCTGTGTACATGAGGCAATTGCAGCATTGCCCCAAGATGCCCAGATTCATCAGATAGACAGGAGAAAACACCGGAAGCTGACCCATAAACATGCCTGGATAGGTACTTATTTATTAAGTACTAAAAACTGTTTTCCTCTAGACAAGTGAGGAAAGTTGAGTGCTGTAGTAATTTGTAGCTTCAAGCAGACAACTGAACAGATTCTGCTCCAGGACTTCTTGTAAGCAAGCCTGAAAAACAGATTAATTTTCACTCCTGTGATCAAGAATGTTCCTTTATGTATTCCCATTTTTTCCAATTACATCTATGGTAATTTTGAAGATTCAGAAGGACTCTTCAGAAATCATTGTGGTGAATCCCTATTGCCCCAGGCAACATCGGTTCCTCTTTCTTATGGAATTGGCCAATGGCAGTTACTAGAAGCTTCTTGATTGACTAGACCTACTCACACAAGACAAGTCGAGTTTTGTACACCCCAGTCTCAAACAACTTCAACTAACTGCCTGAATGTTTCAATTTTGGTTCCATTTAGGCACCTCTTTCATGAGGTTGTGCAGCAGGTGCTAAAGGGGAGACAAGAAAATCTGCTACTAGGAAATCTTTTATTGGCAGGAGGAAAAGATTTTCAAGTTGGTGGCTAACCAGTATCCAAGCGCCCATTAGGGATTATATAACACTGATTGTGAAATAATTGCGTAAATTACTTTCCCTGCCCTTTCGTATTCCTCTGTCAAGTTACATCTTGTGGCCATTTCAGCATGTCTGCCAATAGACCCCCCCCTCCTTCTCTGTTTACAAAAGAGTTTATCAAGGAGTTTTATATTATAGGCCTCCAAGAAAACTGGTGGCTCCTTCTTGGGATCTTAACTTTGCAATGGGAAAGAACTATGTCTCCCTTTGAGGCAGCTAATTGAGCAGGCTTAATGTTCTTTACATGGAAGTCTCTACTCTGTATTGAACTGATATCTGCAAAAAGAGTGAGTTACAAGCTCTCATGGTGGATGAACCCTATCTGGCCTTCCATAGCGATTGTCACAGTTTATTTATTTATTTTACATTTGATTATCTGGGTGGTACACTGATCACAACTGACCATTTGCAGGCACTGCTCAGGTGAACTAATTCAAAATAAAGTGAACAGAGAGGCAGTAAGCTGTACATATCAAAAATCAAACAGAAAATAACAATATGTAACAAAAATTGTGCAGCAGCAGTTAATAGATGTAGCAACAATTATGCAATAAATATAAATTTTACAATTCACATGATTGTATTTCAGGTTTACATCATGGTAGAAATGCTGTTGGGTAATGACAGTCAGGGCGGGAGATTGTGGGGGAGTTAGGAGGCATTACTGATTAAAGAGAGTAATGCTAGAGGCTGACAGACCCTTATGAAGAGAAAATCCCTCACTTAAACCCAAAGTCATTTCAGAGTTTGCTTTGAATCAGGCTATTAGTCTCCCAGAGTTCTATTCAATCCTCAGAGCCAGGCAGAAAGGATTCTCCATAACGTGGATGTGTATAGGCAGTTTTGATACTATCTTGACAGAACTAAGTCTTTTAGAAAAGCAGATCAGCTGTTCATTTCTTATGGTGAGAGAAAGAAGGGACAATGTGTCAAAACAGACTATTTCAAGGTAGTTATCCTGTGTTATTGCATTTTGTTATCCCCACTATAGACAATTTATTGTAGACAGTATCAGTCCTGGTAAGAGGTGGACTCTAATAGCATTCTAGATATAGCAATATGGTCCTCTGTCCATACTTTTAAAAAGCATACAAACTAGATTCCTCCTCCAGGTCCAAGACTGGCTTTGCTAGGATTTTTATGACTCTCCCTCTTTGCCTTTATAGGCAGTTCTATGCTGGTTTGTTTCTTCCCTTCCCATGCCCTGACGATTTCACTGATAACTGATGAACAAAGCTCTTCTGCTTGGAGGTAAAATAAGCTGTAATGCATAAGGCCCAAGTTGGTACATTTATTTCATAACTTGTATGTTTCTTCTGATTAATGACAGCAGCATCCACTCGGGCGGCCACAATGATACAATGGTTAGCATTGCTGCCTCACAGTAAGAGGTTCTCTGGTTCAATCCTTGGCTGGGGTACCTTTTGTGTGGAGTCTGCATGTCCTCTCTGTGGTCGCGTGGGTTTCCTCCGGGTGCTCCGGTTTCCTCCCACATCTCAAAGACATGCTGCAGGTGGATTGGACACTCTAAATTGGCCCTAGGTGTGAGTGTGTGTGTGTGTGTGTGTGCGTGCGTGCGTGTGTGTGCGTGTGTGCGTGTGTGCGTGTGTGTGTGTGTGTGTGTGTGTGTGTGTGTGTGTGTGTGTGTGTGTGTGTGTGTGTGTGCCTTCTGTGGAAGGTTGGGTGCCGGGCTGGCAACTCGACACCGTAAAACTCCACTGCCAATCATGAGCAGACAGGTGATCCGCTGCGGCGACCCCTAACCGGGAAAAGCCGAAGAAGAAGAAGAAGAAAAAGAAGAAGAATGACAGTAGCATCCACTCTAGGCTCCCTCTCACATCATTTTTCTTTCTTTTTATGAAGTTGTAAACTACCTCTACATTTAAACTGCTCAGCAAATCTCCAATTAACTTGTCTGGAGAGTTAGACCCCAACAATTGTCCACCCTCAGCCACTTGCAATAGCCAAATAGCTGTGAGATGCACTCCACCCCAAAGACTACAGCAGAATAATTACAGCATCCAGTCCTGCAAAAGTTTACAACTTGTCTTTTTACTCAGTGTAAGGGGGGTGTACTTGTTCATGCTGTCATCCTAGTCATGCTATGTTGAAATTGGTACCAGGTTTAATGTCTCTTCTCTGCTTGGCCAGTACTTAGCTGTCTTTTTTTTAACTAGAATCAAAAATAAATCCCACTGCTCCTTCGTTTTCCCCATTCCCTTCCACCTCTAATTAATGAGCTACACCCTACTCTTGCTGGCAGCCTGCACATTCATAATTTCTCTTTCCAGCTACTGCTTTTGTGACTTTCCCTCTTTGCCTATATAGGCAGTTCTGTGTTGGTTTGCTTCCCTTTTCCATGCCCTGTAGTTTTCATAATAGTTAATGAACAGGTAATTTCTACTTTCAGCATTAATAGTGGTTAGCTTTAAAAGTAGTTAAGAAAACACTCTTTCCTCATTTGTCCAAACTTTCTTTTTCCTAATTACCAATCTCACACCTTGGTAGTTTGCATACTCAGAACACACTTAAATCTCCTCCTTTACCTCAGTACTTCAGTACAATTATATTGTCCATTCCTGTATAACTTTTAGGGTTTCAGATATTTTTTTTCACCCACGGCAGCTGTACCACCTTCCCACCCCATGCCATTCCCCTCGCCATACACAAGCTCACTCTGCTCCTCTACCCTGCCTCCTATTCCTTCCACCACACTTCACCTAAACGTATACCACCCTATGCCTGCCCAATATAACAAAACAACCAGACAGATTCACTGAGACATCCAACTGGTCTAACTCCTCTACTTACAGACTCATATCGCATGCCAACCTAACTTGCTACTCCCAATCTACTCCATGAAACTCAAACAAAAATATCAAATAATGTCCACCCAGACAACTCTGTCTTCCCCTAATGTATGCATAATATGCTAGTCCTCCAATCTACTCCCACAATTAAACTAAGCCTACTCACCATTCTCACATCCTACCACACTCCCCTTCCCCACCACTCTTCCCTAACTCTATACTCCTAGTCAACAAACAAGTATCCACCAACTACAAAATTGCACACAGTCTCTACTTATTAGGAACATAGGGCCTCTTCAATTACAGCTACATCAAAGAGAACTACCAAACCAATATATATCAGTATCAGACTTATGAGATAAATGTAAAAAAAAGGTACAACTTCTCTCACCACACTTCTACTCTCCCACTCTATGGAGATATCCACCCAAACCCTGGACCATCCCTTCAAACTAACCAAACCCCATCCAACCCATCATCTCCCACCATTACTAACACACTATCTACTAATCCTAACTACTACCTACTATTAGTGCGCATAAACCTCAGTAACATCTACATCAAAAGTCCAGACTCTGTGCATGCATTGCACGACAAAACCCAGACATTCTAATTATCACTAACACTTGGCTAAAGCCAAACACTAAAGATGAAGAAATCCTTCCCCCTAGATGCAATATATAAGAAATGAAAGAGTACACAAAAAACTGGATGGGGTTGCAATACTTTTTAAAAACAAACTAAACATCATCAGATACCCACTGAGCCACCACAACTATCCCAGCACAGAACTATCTGTTACCCTCTTACTCCTGAACAAACACAAAACTTTTTGCATTGCTGCCATATATGTTCCCTCAGTCAATAACTTTCCCATTTTTAAAGACATCCTACAACTGTTTTCCACTAATGTAAATAAAAACTATGATGCTTGAGGATGTCAATATAGCCTATATACTTGTAAACACCGACTCCCCTACCCTCTGTATTAAGCTATTCAATTTTACTCAAGTAATCACCTCACCCACTAGAATCAACACCCCAGCAACAGACACTCACAACTAGACTGGATTCTTAACACCTCAAACACAAATCCCAGAAAAAAATCTGTGACTGTCTACCCACATTCTTCACAAGACAAACTAATCACACCCCAAACATAAACTATTAAAACAAGTATGTAGACTCTCGTCTTTTAACAATGACATCTTTATAAACTACCTCTCCCAATACAACTAAAATACTCTCCAAATCTACCACTAGAAAATTCTGTTAAACATTTCAATAACACATTCCTTAAAACACTAAATTAGTTAACTCCCATATAAGCAAAAGCAACCCTGTTCTATGGCTCAATAAAGAAAGTAAACAGCTCTTGCTAAATACAGGCAAAACTGGAAGGCATGGAATAAAAACAGAACACCATAAAGTGGCAAATTCTTAGACAACTTAGAAATCAATGTAAACAACAGGTCAAACTAGACAAAATTGCATTCTCACTTAAAACCAGAACTCACCAGAATCCCAAGCAATTCTTGACAACCATAAAAACCCTACTATACCTGGGGTCAAGCCACCACCCTATCTCCTACCACAAACTATGACACAGTTCATTCAATCTGTCTTCTCTCTCTGCAAGAATCTAAAATACCCTCTCAGATTTCTGTCCGCACCAATACTTACAATACTCCTCTCTTTTCTTTGCACCAAACACCTACCTCAGCTATCAAAAATGACCTTCAAAAACTAAAAATCACCACACCAGCTGCTGACAAACTCCCACCCAAGTACCTTATGTTACTTGGTGGTTTTCTGGCATACCCCATCTCAATACTCATAATAGATCTCTCACAGAAAATGATGTACCCAGTATCTGGAAAAAATCAAATATTATACTACATGATCGGCCACAGACCTCTTGAAATGCCACCCAATTGCAATTCTCACGCCCCCTGTCCAAATTCTTAGAAAGATGCATATACTAAGAACTCCTAACCTATCTCTTAAACAACAAAATACTTTCACTCACGCCACATGGCTTTCGAACAAATTACAACACAACAGCTCTGCCTAGTTTCTCAGAAACTATAAATACCAGCAGAAATTATGGTATCCTAATATCCTCCCTGTTCCTGGATCTGTCAAAAGCATTTGACAGAGTATCCCACTAACTCCTAATCAATGAACAATCTTCCCTAGCATTATCTCATTTAGCTTCTTCCTAGTTCTGCAGCTATCTCTCCAACAAACAACAGGCCTTAAATAGAATCAAGACAAACCCTCCTTTCCTCCCCATTTCCTTCAGTGCACCAAAAGGATCAATTCTAGGCCCATTACTTTTCAATAATTTCAGAAACAACCTGTAGAAACCTGCCACCTTAGTACAATATGCCAGGGATGCTGCCATCATCTGCACAGCCTCAACCCTTCAACTACTTCAGCAAATGACTCAAGACTCCTTCACTAGCATGGAATCATGGCTAAAAGTTCATCAGCTAATTGTAAATACCAAAAAAAAAAGTATGCTTTTCACACCCACGTATCTTTTAACAACTAGTGTGTTTTAATATAACCTCAGCAAACAAAACCCCCAAAGAATCTGTAACAAATACCAAACCACTAGGAATCATAAAAGAAAGTAACCTAAAATTTGACAAGCATATTACCCAGGCCATCAAGAAAACTGACCAAAAACTGAGATTCCTCTACCAGAACAAACCTACCTCACAAGCTTCTCAAGAAAATTCTTAGCAACATGCAACCTTCTCATCCTATGGTATTAAAGTGGCTGAAAAACACTGGAAACATGAGCCACAAAGTATCATAGAAAATGATGAAGTTTACATCACATGGGATCATCCATTACCAACAGTTCAAAAGATAGAGGTTAGAAAACTGGATATAGTGGTCCGTGAAAAGAAGACAAAAGTAGCATTGATCATTGAAATCGCCACACCCAGTGACTACAGTGGCTTGCATACAGAAACACACAAAGTCATAAAATATTTACAGGCAGAAATGAGAGCAATGTAGAAGAAAGATATGCAGACAGTCCCAATAGTAGTAAGAGCAACGGATCTTATAAAAAAAGAATCTACAATTGTATTTAGATATGTTAGCAATACATGTAACTCCATACGAATTGCAGGAGTCATTACTGGGCACATAGCAGGTGCTGCTAAGAGCACTTCTGGCTGACATCAAAGATTGAAACTGCTAATTTCATGAATTTTAATCATACTTTGACTTAGGAGTGGGGTCCATTCCCATCATGGTATTAGAAACCCAAAAGATTTGGGGAAATTAAAAAAGACAGAAGCCACGTTGCCTTCACTCAGATAATCAGAGCCTACTAATAACTTCCAAATCCCGTAATATAGCTGAAGACTCACTATACTCATCCGTATCCCTATCAGATGATAGAAACTTAATATGACTGAAACTCATTTCACTGAGACCATAAGACTTGTTTATCTTTTCAGCTTTTCCCAGTTAGGGGTCGCCACAGCAGAACTCCAGTCTGCTAATGAATGGCAGTAGATTTTTATGGTGCCGAGTTGCCAGCCCGATGCCCAACCTTCAGCGAAGGCACACCCATTCACACATGTCTTTTGAATGCCACTCGGCCATGGGGAGGACATGCAGACTCCACACAGAAGGCACTCCAGCCGAGAATCGAATAGGAGAATCTCTTGCTGTGAGGCAACAACGCTACCGCTGCACCACCATGCCTGAGACCATAAGACTGAAATTTCAAATACTGAAAAAATCACTTGACTGAAACCCAATAATACTGAAATCTTACAATGCTAAATTTCAACATACTGAATTGTAAAGTGGACAATATAAAACCAGAATAGGTGGGGGGGCTATACTCCCCACAACCACCAACTATACGAATTCCAGGATCGCACTACAGTGGGGAAAAGCTATATGCCCTTCACCACTCCTATGAAAATGAAATTTCTATATAGCTGTATAAGTAAATGCAATCTGTTTATTATTGTACAACACTTCTAGAGAAATCAAATTGTATTAACCTCTGTCTTGATTGTATTACCCATTGCATAATTCTAAAACCCCAATTCTACTGTTAAGAAACATAAACTCTTTTTTCTCTGCAATTGTTTTGTAATTTTTGTAACTTTAATGGAGCTTTTCTCTCCAGACCTCTGCTGAAAATGTGCCTGAGTGCCCCCGGTAAACAAAAGACAATAAATAAACACATTCTTGATCCTTCTCTTTCCTCCTCCCAGGTTAGATTTGAACTGGTGGCCAACTCATATAGCCCAAAGGCTACTGCAGCAGTAAAAATGCTGAAAGTGTAGTACAGTTGTGTAAGTTGCACTTAAAGTAACAGTAGATGTTCAAAATCCTCAATGCTAAAGCAGCTCGCACCCATCAGTCCACCATCTCCCTACTTCTTTATATAGGTAATTGTTGAGATATAAAAGGTTTTATAGGTTCACAGGTTCATACCAGGCAAATGACCACCAGAGTCTTTACAAGCCTAGCCATGCAAACCAACCCAGTTTTGTCCCTGAGATCTCCAAGCTCTGTGCAAACAAGTAAGAATACCTGCATGAATTAAGGGGCATGGTTACTTTTTGGCTGGGGTGTGTTCTATTGTGCTCATTTGCATAATGCTATACATACATTAACCATACTGCATGTATTCTGACACTCTTTGGCTATGTAATACAGGATACAGTGTACATCAGAGTTTTTTAACATAACATCGTAGACCATGTGATTTACCTACAAAGACGTCTGCGGCTTAATACTTAAGCATATCCCTGGGAAGGATATTGTGCTCTGCACATGTGAGACAGTGAATGCATGCCTGTTGACCACACACTGAAAGTAAAGACAATGTTTTGAGTAATTACTTATACCTTGTTCAATGTCTTACATGATATTCTCTGTCTAACACTATTTTCTCATTGCAGTAGAGGCATTGACTGTATTATACATTATGCTGTTACTATTGAAATACATGTATTGCAAATGCAAATAGCAGACGACATTTCACAATACCACACAAGAGACACATAAAGAATACTGTGAATTTTTACACCCTTTACTTCGATGTTCTGAGGTCAGTTCATCACACATGCTCTCAACAATGAGTGCAGATGTAAAGCACAAAAACAGCAGAAGGTAACCGCAAATGGTAACTTATAAAGGAAAAAGTGGTTCAGGCACACCAGAAAACAGCTCACAATTAATTTATTGCAATAAAATTTCACGCAAGCGATTTCACCCTGACACAATGCAGGGCTTTATCAAGTGAATAAAAACACATGCAATTACAGCCATTTAAATATCCTGTTTCTCAAAAAAGGCACAAATTGTTTTAAAGGTATATGAACTCAATCACTACATACTTAGGAAAATAAAAAACAATTCACGTTTTTCCTATATAAAAATAATAATCTCTTGAGAAATATAAAACATTGGTGAACTATTGATGTAAGTGTACTATTTTTATATAGGAAAAATGTGAATTGTTTTTTATTTTCCCAAGTATGTAGTGATTGAGTTCATATACCTTTAAGACAATTTGGCACTTTTTTTGAGAAACAGGATATTTAAATCCCATTGTTCATCATTCATACAAAAAATTCCCCTCTTAACTGGGTTCAGTCTTGACTCCCAAATAAATGAAAAAAATGTCTATATAATTTCTTTTTCATATTTCATTGGCATCATATAAATGGTGGTGGTGCTGCGGTAGCGTTGTAGCCTCACAATAAGACGCTGTCCGGTTCTACTCTCAGCTAGAGCGTCTTCTGCATAGAGATATGTGTGAATGGGCGTACCTTCATTGAAGGTTGTGTATCAGGGCTGGTAACTCGACACGTAAAAATTGACTACCAATCATTAGCGGACCGGAGTTCTGCTGTGGCGACCCCCTACCTGGGAAAAGCCGAAAGACACAAACAAACAAAATTGACATCATATAAACATTTGTAATATAAGCTGTTGTACCTATTATTATGGTATTTATTAAATGTGCTTACTATTTGCATGAAAACCTATATATCTTCCAGAATGTAATCATGTCTTTGATTCCTTTAATAACTTTATCCCATTGTTCATGCCTGTATTCTGTCCTTCTAAAGACTATTCCTGAAATATCTAGACTCTTTTCATTATATTCCACACCTCCTATAATACCTTCATACTGAAATCCTTTGCTTTCCACTTTATTTATGTTTAAACCAATTTTCTTCAACCATGTACACAATTTTTCATTAATTTTTTTCATCCAGTCTTTATTTTTTTTTGTTGTTACTACAATATCATCAGTGTAAGCATACATTATTGGTAATTGTTTCTCTTTCATCATTCTATATCCTACCTTACTTGACATTTTATTAATTTCCATTACTACTGTGTTCATGATTTTACCAAAGATCATACTGCTTGCAGGATATCCTTGTTTTATACCACACTCTATTTTCAAATCTTCCCCAATCCAACTGTTTACATTCAATTTCACATAATTCTTTTAATATATTGATTTAATTACTTGTAATATTTTTTCATTTATCTTGTATACTTCTAAAATCCCCCATAATGTTTTATACTGAATATTATCATATGCCTTACTGACATCAGCTGGCATGATTTCTTTTTCCACTTTTTTATTAATAATATCATCAGTTACTTCCTGTATTATCCACAATAGGGCTTGACTATCCTTTCCTTTTCTCCCAAACAATTTCTTATCATATAATCTTTCTATTTTACATTGTAGTCTTTTAGTTACTATTGTCATGAAAATTTTATAATCTGTGTTATTCAGTGTAATTGGTCTTCAATTTTTTTATTTCATATTTATCTCCTTTCTTTAATATAAATTTTATCACACCTGTGCAAATTTCTTTATACTTAATTTCACTTTCTAGCCACTCATTCATTACTTCATTAAACACCATTTTGGCAGTCATACCTTTCTTTAAACATACTATATTCATTTCCATCCAAACCTGTAGCTGAAATAACATTAATATCTTTCAAGATCTCATTCAACTTTTTTATATTTATTTTTCTCTTTAAGTATTAATTATCTTCCTTATTAATTTTTCACCATTATAAATTTGTTCTATGTCAACTTCTTTTTTACTATAGAAATCTAATACATATTCTTTAATTATTTCATATATTTCTCTTTGTTTTTTTTAACTTGTTTCCCTTCTTTATTTTTAATTATGTTATTATCTTTCCTTCTTTTGCCATCTTACATAAGTATGGTGCTACTTTTTTTCCCTTGTAAGCAATATTTTTATTAAATAACAATTTATTAACCTTATCCTGATTTCTTCTATATAATTCTTTTTCTTTTTCATAAAGCATTGTTTCTTCTCTATCAAGTATTTAAATATATTTGACTTAATATTTTGTATTCCATTTTGTCTTTTTTCCTTTCCTTTTCTATGCATTCTAAAAATACTTTTTTGTATTTCTTTTTGAATTGAATCCACCATATTGTTCAATTTTTGGAAAATGTATCTCATACTGATAATGTTGTTACCACAATTCTGTAATTTATTTTCTTTCTCCTGAATCTAGCTCTTTTTCATTTACTCTATGTATGTCTTTTTCTATTTTAATACATTTATAATTTTCATGAATTTTTACCCAAATCACCACATGATCAGAGAACCCATTATATTTAATCCCTTTTTGTGTAATTTTTAGGCCTTCTGATATAAAAAATAATCAATTTCTATCTTAATTTTTTTGTAATTCCAGTATTTATTTTCCCATATTTTTAATTTTCCACTTTTCATCATTTCAGTAACCATTTTAACATCGAAACTTTTCTTTTTATTTCTCAAATTGCAATTAAAGCCACCTGTCATTATTATATCCATGTTAACACAGACATAATTAGGTATACTTTTAAACATTGTTTCTCTTTCTTTTTTCACATACTATATGCATATAAAGCTATACGTTTATATACATATTTTTTTCCATTTTATATCTACTAGTGTTATTGACCAGTTCTACTATTGTAATATCTAACATTTTTATATGTTCTTAGCATAGTATAGATATACCCGAACATGTTTCTTTGCCTATATTCCAAATAACAGTACCATTCCAAAGTTTTTTTCTGTTTGCACCCTTTCTTCTTCTTTTAGCATTCTAATGCCTTCTAACACTATTACTTGAGCATAGGATCATAGGAGATTACTAGGCTATTGACTCAGAGTTCATTTTAAGCCTAGCCATTTCAACCCAATGTAATACAGTAGAGGTACTAGTCAATGCCAAAGATTGCATTTAGTGATGACTGCCCATGTCCAGGAGGGTTGTAGGTGCTCTCCTTGGTAAGAATTTACAGTGCCCCATCCACTCATCCAGGTTCCTCTTTAGCAGTGACATAGAGTTGCTCTGTTTCACATGAATTGGTAACCTGTTTCAAAGATGTAGCAGTTGCTGGGAGATAAATCTGTCCCTCCAGTATGTCCTATTTAAGTTGCAGGCCATATTTAAGTCTCTGGAATGTGTAGCCTTAGACCCAGTTGAGTTTCAGACATGCAGTAAGTTCATCAGGTTTGGGTCTTGGGTTGTTCTGTAGGACAGGCATAAGTCTCCCCTAAAAAGTCTATATGATGCAGAGTATAGTGACAGGGATTTTAGTTGGTCCATGTAAGGCACATCCTGGAGGCCCTTGATCTTCTTTGTTAGAAACCTCTGAGGTCTCTATAATTGCTGTAAATGCTTAGTACAGTAAATACAGAATGGGGCGTTATACTCAATTATGGACTGGATAAGTGCCAAATACAGGGGGGTTAAAACTTCTTTTGCTCTCAAGGCGATGCCTTTAATAATCAAGTGAGCTACATGAAAAGCTTTCCTTACAATGGTAGACATGTGGTGCACAAAGTTAATGTCTCGGTCAACGAGTGATCCTAGATCCCTTACCACTTCATGGGTACTTAGGGTATTGATATTGATTTGGTAGTGTGAAGGGACATTGTTTGTGCTGAAGGGAATGATGATGCATTTCTTTGCATTCATTTTGAGACCATGACTAATACACCAGCAGTTGGTCTGTGTGAGACCATCCTAGAGTATACTGACATCATTTGGGGATTCAATGATTGCACCTAGTTTGCAGTTGTCTGCAAACTTGGTCAGCCACAACCTTTTAGTTTTGACCTGAACTTCTGAGAAGTACATACCAAACAGTAGGGGGCCCAGCACTGACCCCTGTGGCAGCTCCCTGGTAACAGATCTGCTGGTTGATGTGCAGTCACCCACTTTGATAGTGTGTGTGTGTCTGGTTTATGAGACATTTGGAAACCTATCTTGCAATGAAGAGGTTTACATTCAGTTTGCTAAGTTTATCAGTAATGCCTGAAAGTGGGATTGTGTCGAAAGCCTTTGCCAAGTCAAGGTATGTTGTGTGCACAGATTTGCCCTCATCAATGGCCTTGGTCACACTTTCAAAGAAATCCACCAGATTTAACAGGCAGGATCTGCCTTTCACGAAGCTGAAATTGGTAGGGTGCAGGGTTTGGAGGTCACCTATGTCTTTATTTATGAGGCCTATAGTGATACATTCCATGGCCTTACAGATGAGGCTGGTCAGGCTTATGGTCTGTAATTCCCCTGGCCTGTTGCTAGTCCACATTTGTGGAGGGGAAGGTCTGTTGCTAGTCCACCTTTGTGGAGGGGAATAACTGTAGCTGTTCTCCATTCCACAGGAACAAACCCTGTGGTTAGGCTTTGATTGAAAAGGGTACTTAGTGGTAATGCTAGTTCATGTTTTAGCCTGTTTAGAAAACAGCCTGGGATGCCATCTGGTCCCATAGAGGCCATGTTCTTTGCCTTGGGCAGGGGTTTGAGGACATGTAAGGTGGGGAGGAGTTTTTGGGAGGGTTTTTTTGTAAGTTAGGAGGGGATAAGGGAGTGAAATTTTCACCAAACCTATCTACTAGCAGGTTTGCTATCTCTGTGGGGTCAATGTGTGTGATACTGTTGGCCACCAGTTCTGCACATGCTTGGGTCTTACCCTTTAGGTTACGTACATAGCTGTAAAAGGTCTTATGGTTATCCTTGACAGTATTTGCTAGGTTTCTCCCAAAGGAGCTCTTGGATGATTTGGCAAGTTGTCTTATTTGCCTGTTAAGGCTGAGGAGGGTGCTTTTCTGTTATTGGGTCCTTGTCTTTATTTTCTTGGACAGAAACATTTTGTGTTTATTGTAGAGTTTGTTGATATTGGAAGTCCACCACAGCAGCTTGATTTTACTTGAGCCTCTGGCTTTGATTATATCTTGTACAGCCGAGTTTATGCATTTATGCAAGTTATTGCACAGGGCTTTAGTGTAAGCTTCAGCATAGTTACCACTTTCAGCTTGGGGTGGGGCTTGGAATGCATTTATGCCTTCACATAGGAGGGTATAGTTTTAGTCTGATTTCACCCTTTGTGAGTTCTGGCATTAGTGTCAGTTCGAAGGTGACTGATTTGTGGTCAGTTTTAATTAATGAGAGTCCAACAGTTGCAGCAGTGCACATGTTTGACATGGTGGGGACCAGAGCTAGAATATTTGTTCATCTTGTCAGGGTATGGATAATTTGCTCCAGGGCATTTGAATTCACAAAGTCAAGGAAATTTTGTGCTAGCAAGTTTGGGCTAGAGTAGGTTTCCCAGTTGAAGGTGGGTAATTGAAACCCCCCATAACAGGTGTGTTTGGAAAAATTTGCATTGTCTTCAATTTAGTTAAGTAGACTTCATGGGTGTTGTGACCTATGGGGAAGATCTATAGCTGCCTAGGACTTGAATGGGGGTCTTATCCACTGTAACGTGGACCTGGAGTAACTCCATGGGGTTGTCAGTCTAACTAGACGTGAGGGGAATTTATCTCTAATATAGATTGAAACACTGCCTCCTTTGTTTTTCACATGTTCTTTTTGCAGTCTAAAGGTGTGGAAAGCATTGTAGCACTGTTTGCCAGCAGCTAAAAGCCTAGAAGTTCTAGGTGCAAACTGTCTCTGACAAAGCAGCGAAGTTGACCATGGCTTCCCAGGCAGACAGGAGCTGGAGCCCCTTGGAATGACACCAAAAACTAAGCTAATTATTGAAATCAATCATTTTTTTTTTTTATTATACTGTGGTATCGTTCTAGATGAGGGTAGTATGCTGCTCAAGGCTAGGGACATACCTGCCTGAGAGGAACTCATACTCATAGAGCTTGACCATGTCTCTCTTCATATAGTCTAGTGAGGTACATCTCAGGTCTTTCACACCAACATGAGCTATAACAGAGTCATAATGGTACTTGTTGCTGAGAAACCTGAGTGTATGGGTGATTTGGCGAATCCTGGCACTGGACAGGCAGCTGACTGCGATGTTCTCCTTGTCCAACCTGGTAAGTGGGACATCCCTGTGTCTCACTATTGAATCTCCAATGACAATAAAACTTTTTTTTTTAGCATTACACCTTATAGGCCTAGTGGGTGAGACACTGGTGTTTCTATGTGCCATGGGTGCTGTGGAGAGTGTGTTAGCTGTAGTAGACTTGTGTTTTGGAGGTCTTTGTTCTTTCAGTAAGTTTTTTGAGAGAACCTCCATGTATGTGGATTTATGTGTTTGATTTGTACTATGTGTATGGGTACTGGTATGTGCATGAGTAGTGGTACTATGTGACTATGTAGTGGTGGGTGAGTTGACAACCTTCTCTGTGTTACTGTTTTGAGTGAGAGAGAGCTTGGATTCTAGATTCTTGGTGTAAATACATCTCTCGCACTCTCTTCTAGACTGTGTCATTAGCAGAGAGTTGTCTGTGTACATGAGGCAGTTGCTACACTGCCTCAGGAGACCCAAGTCAACAAGGTTGGCAGGAGAAACAACGGTAGTCCAACTGTCCATAAATCTATAAAAATAAAAGAAAAAAATGCACTGTAATAAGGGCATAGATGGTTAAAAACCCGCCTTTATTAAAACACAATGGCAATACTAAGCTGTTTTATCCCTACAAAGTGGGACTTCATCAGAATACACAATTACCCTTTACAAAGAGTTTAAATATCCATGCATCAGCCACAATAGGTTAATTAATGCTCCAATCATTTCCCTAAGATCACTGTGCATTAACCCATTTTGAAAAAAACACAAGCGGACAAAGATTAAGAATAAAAGCAAAAAGTGTAACAAAAATTGAACACATTGATTTTGCAATACACTTCTGATTTTAGGAACCCCATAACCAACATTTTACCATTTTAAAACTCTACAGTATGAAATAAAAATTGTAAAACGTATTAGAGTTTATTGTCTGTTTCATGCAACACAGGCAAGATGGAAATTGCATCATTTAAACCTGAGGGGATCATAGCAGCCAGTCTTAATTGCCACTGAGTTGCCTTCTTCCTTAAAATGTTTTTCTAATCCCCCCCGGTTAATTTTAATGCACTCCAGAATACCAGAGGTAAATTTAGTAAACCCCTAACATACCAAAGAATGTTTATATAGCGGATTATTCTCTTTTTCATTACTGATATCATATAGGTGCTCATATATCCTAGTCCTCAGTGCACGCTCAGTTTTTCCTACATAAAAACAGCTACATTTTACACACTGGGCCAGATATACTACTTTATTGTTGGCACAGTTCCCCTTCTGGAAAATAACTCTATTCCTTATTGTTTTCCAAAGAGTTATTTCCACCTCCCTAGTAATACATGTACACTGATTACAACTCCCACAGAGCCAGGTGCCCTTCCTATAATCTGCAGTTATGCTGGTTTCAAACTCTAGGAGCCTTTTAAAATTAGCACCTGTTTTATTAATGAAGGACAGCCCATCACCCAGTGTTTTATAAACTTCTGGATTGACATTAAAGATGTTCCAGTTCTTTTTGAACACATTTTTTATTTCTCTAGAAAGGTGGTTATATTGTAATACACAAGTGTTCTCAAACTTTTTTGAAGTCCCTAATTTCCCAGCTGGATCATTTCCAAGACCTATACCCGACAGGCTTGTATTGTTCCCCCCACTTACTGTATGTAAACTTCCTCAAACTTCCTCAAGAATCTGATCTACCAGCTTTTTTGGATTATTTCCCACTATATCCAATTCATTTTTGACATCTTCGGAATGGGAAGTCATCCTAACAACACAGATAGCTTGCCCCTTAACTAGACTCTTTTTTGGGCCATTGAATGGTTGCTAAAAAAATGTAGATAAGAGTTAAAAAAGGTCTCTTTGCAATATATGTTGGACCTAAAACCTTTGTCTGAGTGTGAAATAGTTGTGTCCAAGTAATTAATATTAGAGGATCGCAATTATAAGTAAATTCTAATTATTGAGTGATATTATTCAAGTAATGCACAAATTCCTGAATGTCTTCTTCCAAACCTTTCCACAAAATAAATATGTCATCCAAAAATCTTCTATAAAGGTGTACAGTAGGGGCAATTGAACAGAAATCTATTTTTCCAACCAAGGATTACAATGCTGGCATACACAGGGGCACATACTGCCCCCATAACAACACCCTTAACCTGTTGAAAATATTCCCCTTCAAAAAACACAAAATTCTTTTCTAAAAGCAAAGCTATAAGTTCACTTACAAAAGTAATCTGGTCATGGGATAAATTAGAACACAGGAATAAGGTTTCCTCAAACATTTCCAACTTTTCTTTTTTAGGAATCACAGAAACAAGATCCTTAATGTCAATGGTTAGAAAAAGGAGATCCTTGTTCCATACCTCATTCTTTAACTGTCCAAGAAAATCCCAGAGAGAGAATGGCTACAAGAGGACTATATTCAACATACTGTACTATATACAATGTGTATAGTCAGAAATTTGGTATTTGTTACTTTATAACAAAATTACAGGAACTCAAATTGTAAAGAATAAATGATCCTTGCTAAACACCCCAGATATTTATGGGGGACATCTGAAGAAACTAGGCAAACATATAGACTGTTTCAGCTATGAAATTATTCAAAAAAGTCTAATTATCAAAAATGTTTTGCAACTGTATAAAATACTTTGCTTTGTTAAACATTGCCCAATATAGGAGCATGTCAAATCAATCAAAAACAATTTCAGTGAGCACAAAGAAATCAAAGCACTTTCACCAACCCCCTCCCCCCTTGACAAAAGGGGAGATCACCTTTTTCTTCACTGTTGTGGAACCTTGGAGTTGGTGTATATAAATTTGGGGGGGGGGGTGAAGGGTGTCCTCTCTATTGGATGATGTTGGATTTAAAAGAATGGATGATTTTGTAATACATTGCATTTTTCTGAAAAAGTTTTTAATGAAAGTGGTTATTAAAGTGTTTTAAGCTTGAATGGAAAGTGCCTTCACTATGCTACAATAATTTGTTGGTGTTTTGGGGGGTTTGTCATATTCTACTCCATCGAGATTTTTCTAGTTCTTTGGTTTTTATTGTGTAAAATCTTAACATAACAGTAGATGTCCTATTTAATGTTGCAGTACTTCCTCCCTCTCTTTTGCGTCCTATGCTCTAGCCTTATTCTTTCTGCCCTCCTGGCTGAGGGGCTCTTCTCCTTTTTCTCCTTATGGATGCACATGTTTTTCCTTGTCTCTAGTGACATTCTGTTCCTCCTGGAGTTTTCCAGTTTTGAGTGTATGCGTGTGTGTGGTCATATGTCACCTTTATGCACTATGCCCTGTGCAGGGAGCATGTGTGATGTATGATGCCTATAAGTACTAATGTCTTTGGTATACTGGCCAGATGCTGGGCTGTCCTTGGCAGGAGATCCCTTCAGTTATAAATACTGCAACAGTGAAGAGAAGGACATCTACTGTTATGGAACTGTACTTTCATAGGTTCACAAGTTTATATTAGGCTAATGACCACTGGTACTTTTATAAACCTAGCCAAGCAACACACATGTATTCCTTGAGATATTGTGCCTTACAGGTTATTTTAAGGGGTGTAGGTTAGTTAGGGCTTGATTTAATGGCTGCCACCATCAGAGACATAGGTGTAAGATCAGGGGTGAATTTCCAATTTCAAACCCACTGGTCCAGGTTGCACTTGAATAAGATTAGGGGAGGGCTTTGTTTCACATGTATGGGAAGCCTATGCCAGAGAATGGGGATTCTCTGAAATACATACATGTCCCTCCAACATGTCCTATTTAAGTCACAAGCAAAGTTTAAGTCCTTAGATCTAATAGTTCTACTGTTGTTCATTTTGAGGCTATGCAAAAGCTCCATCAGAGTGGGATCCAAGGATGACTTGTTTGCCAGGTATAAATTGCCTGTCAGCAGTCTATAGGAAATACAGTACAGAGACAGGGCTTTGAGGCAATCTGCATATGACATTGTATTTACTCCTTGTATTCTTTTTGTAAGGAACCTCTGTGGATGTCCCAGTTTTTGCATGTTCCTAGTCAGGTACATACAGAATGAGGCATTATACTCAATGATGGGGCTGATGATGGCTGAGTACAGTGGCACAATGGCTTCCATGGACCTAGATGCCATGTCCTAACTTATAATTTGACTGACATAAAATTATTTTCTTACAACCTGAGATACATGTTGGTCAATAGTCAGGTTACTATCTACATGGGTTTCCAAATCCCTGACTAACTTGTCTACTTTTAGGGGTGTTTTGTCAAGGAAATAGTTTCCCTGGGTAGTTGACTTCCCAAAAGATATTATTATGCATTTCTTGGCAATGAGTTTCAAGATATGGCTTTGTCACCAGCCACTTGTCTGTGTCAGATCTTCCCATAAGATATTAACATCTTGTGGGTTTTCTATGATTGCTCCTAGCTTGCAATCATCTACAAACTTGGTAAGCCAGAGGACCTTGACATTGCTCTTGACTTCTGAAAAATAGATGCCAAAGAGTAGCGGACCCAACACAGAGCCCTGGGGTACTCCACTGGTGACTGGCCTCTTTGTGGAGGTGATCTCTCCAGTCCTTACTTCCTGGGTCCTGTCTGTGAGATGACTGACTATCCATTGAGTTACATATGGATTTATGCCTAATGCTGTGAGTTTATGTACAATGCCAGAGAGGGGTATTGTATCATATTCCTTAGCCAGGTCAAAGTAGGCATTATGCACTGCTTTGCCCTCATCCATTACCTTGATGACCTTCTCAAAGAAATCCACCAGGTTCAGTATGCATGACCTGCTTTTGATGTAACCAAACTGGGTTGGGCCCAGTATCAGAAGGTTTCCTGTGTTACTGATTATCATTTCCATAACACTTCTTTCCATGGCTTTGCATATGAGACTAGTCAGAATAATGGGACTGTAATTCATGGGATCAATTGATGGTCTACCTTTGTGCAGAGTGATGACTGTTGCAGTCTTCCATTCATGTGGTTCAAAGCCTGCTTGGTGGCTATTGAATATCAACACCAATGGCCCTGCTGGGTCATATTTCAGGCTATTTTTAAGGCATCCTGGGATTTTATTGGGTCCCAATTGAAGTTGTATTCTTGGTCTTAGAGAGCACATCTAAGAACTGCTCCCTACCAGAGCTAGCCTTACACATAGGCAAACTAAGCAATCGCCTAGGGTACCATGCCTGGAAAGGTGCTTTCCCCCCTATATTTATTTATTTGTTTTTTAGAGCAATGTTTCTTTGCTCTAAAATAGAAATAAATTAATAAATAATTTCAGTAAAAATAAATGCTAGTTATTTTTGATGTAGACCAACATACTAGTAGCAACACTAACGAAAGAGGGCACACATCTTGCATCTCCTTTTTCTGAAGCAAAAATAGCTGACTTTGTGTGGAAGAATTTTGTAGTACACCACTAAAATCTGTAGATTTTACACTGCCTCTTTGATGATGTGCTTATCATTTTCCATTATTTTTGTCCCTCTTTTTTCAACATGTGTTTATGAGTGGTATTACACATTCCTAATGGAAACCGAAAAAGTTATGTGCTATTTGGTATTAAAATGTAATTTGCAGTTTAATGCTAATTAGACTTTTATGATTTTTAGCTGGCTGTACCTGTGTTCCAAGGGCCTTTGTCCCTATTTTCAATGTCTGTAGGCTGAGAGGTATGCTATGTAGATGAAGTAATATTATGTAGCCATAAGACATTGTAGCTATAACTGCTTGGTTGGGGTTGGGGAGGCTGGATGAAAGTAACTGACCTACTTCTCATTTGCTCAGTTTAAACAGTCAGTATTTAGCTTTATAGGACTAATGTGCACTTGAGAGATGTAAAATGGGCTACTTAGCTAGACACCTGATATGAACAAATACATCAGGCATAACTGCTATGGCTATCATCTGTATAGGAAAATGACTAGTTGCCTCTAGCTGTTTGCTTACTATTTTGGCTTTACAGGACTAATACGATTATGTGAAGCAACATGAAGTATTTGAATGTGTGGCAACTGATTGTTTGGAACAAAGTGAAATACATTACAGGGTCATTCTCTATCACAACCAGATCTCCAAATTATACACAGAAGTGGCTATAACTGGTAGAGGTTGCCTAGATAAAAATAATTGACCTTGTTGTAATTTGCTCAGTTTAAGAGTAATCTGTCAAAAAAATAAGGGATAAATGCCTCACAGAATTTCTAGACATTCAGAACTTCTTTGAGCTGGTGGCCTCTACACACCAAGCCTGTATAAGTGGAATTTGACATTGGTTAGTAATCGCCTCTTCCCTGAACCCCACCTAATCTAAAACCAGCCCTGTTCATAGGTATACACAGAAGGTATCTGTATTTTATTTTGGGGGGGGGTCTGGGGATGGCATTATTTCTTTAACATTCTTCCCAAACGTCAGAGGTCATAACTTGTTTTGGGCTGGGGACATTGTGGCACATTTTTTCTTTAACTTCACTCACAAACTTCAGAAGGGTGCATGGATAGTCACTATAACTTGCAGAAGAGCACTGCACTGTGTCTAGAAATAAGCTGGAAATATTATTTAAAAAAAAAAAAATATATATATATATATATATATATATATATATATATATATATATATATATATATTTTTTTTTTTTCCCCACAGTCATGCATCTGATGCATATACAAGTGGCTGTCTTTTGAGGGAGAGTAAATAAGCATGTTGTTTATATATGTCTGACAAGGGTCTGTATGAGTTGATCAAATTTTCAGACACTCGAACTACATATGGTTGAGACCATATGATCGAGTTTTTAAAAATTCAAAACTTTTGAATGGAGATTGCAGTACAGTGAGGATCAGGGAATTTACCCTTTTCCGCAATGTAGTGCAATATCAGAGTTGGTATATATAATTTGCAGGGGGGGGGGTGTGGGGGTCCAGGGTGGCAAAATGTAAAAAAAATGATAGATTTTTATTTGGATGTTCGAGTTTTCCAAAACTCAATCTTATGGTCTCTTCGATATTTTTTTCGAGTTTTTGAAAAGTTGTTCATCTGACATAGACCCGTCTGACTGCCACTATGTTATGTTCTATTTGATTTTTCAGTTCTGTCTTAGTGTGACGTCAGAAGGATATACAGAAGGTGGCTGCTTTTTCAGGTGGTAGAGGTTGAAGAGGCATGCTTTAAATAAATATGACAGCAGCAGCAGCTTGAAATGTGACTGTGAGCATTTGTGCCTTAATTTTAATCCCAATTTGACACCAGAAGAGGATATACAAAGTGACTACCTATTTGGGGTGTTGGACAAGGGGGCAAGTACTAGTCCATAAATTATGTATGTATCTTCACAAGCATTGTCTTCTCAGTTTACTTTGAGCTGGTGTTTTGTTTTCTTTGAGCATTAAAAGTTGAATACAGCTTATTCCTTCCTTGTAATAAAAAAGTAGAACTGAATTTCTTTTCTGCAAGCATGATTTTTATTCAGGCCATCTTTGTATTAAAAGGTTGGAAAAATGTTAAAATTCACATAAAAAAAGCTATAATCCCATGACTTCAGGGTGCTTATGAGCCCCTGATCTCCAGCTTAATTTCCTTATCACAGTGTAGTCTTGGTCAGTTAGGATGTGCTGAAAGGATGCAGAAAAACAATTTGAAGGATAAGACAATTTCTTTTTTGATCATGTTTTTTGTTCAGTCAATCACTGCATAAAAAGGGTAGTTTAAAAAAGAACTCTAAAATGCACCTCAGATCCTCTAGGACCTCATGGCTTCTGGGAGGCTGTGCAACCCCCAGACCCCTGGCTTAATGCAGTTATTTCTGCTGCACATATTACAGTGTTGTCTTGGTCAGTTAGGATGTGCTGAAAGGATGCAAAAAAAAAAACAAAGTTGAAGAGTAAGGCTAAATTTCTTCCTTTGATCATGTTTTTTCTTCAGGCCATCACTGGATGAAAAGGTAATTTAAAAAACTCTAAAAGGCCCCTCAGAGTATTCCGAACCCTTATAGCTACCATAGGTCCCAAACCCCAGCTTAGTGCATTTGTTTCCTCCACAGTTAGCAGACTGCAGTATTGCTTAGATAGAACACATTCACTGAACGAATGAAGAAATGAATAACTGCAGGACAAAATGGAAGAGTAAGACACACTAAGAAAAAAGGAGAGAAAAGTAATCCTGCGTGTGCCTAAACTTGGTTTAGCTTAGGCAAGAGGTGGGGTTTGGAGGTCATCATAGTGTCTTTCTGCCTAGGCACCAGACTACCTAAGGCCAGCCCTGCTCCCTATTGATAGTCGGAGGGAATATGTTAGATGGTATTTCCTAGTGGGTAGCTGGGGGGTGAAGTTGGAGGTGAATTTGTCAGCCAGAAGATTTGGTATATCTTCTAGTTCCATGAATGTGGCTCCATTTACCAAGAGTTTGGCACACTGTTATGTGTTGCTTTGGAGGTTTTGGACATACTAAAGAAAGCCTTATGGCATTCCTTGGCCTGGGACACTATTGTTACCTCAAAGTTTGCTTTTTTCAACTTAATTAGCCCTCCTAGTTGTCTATACAGTTTGATGACAGGGTTTTTATCATTCTTATAATGCTTCCTAATTTTAGCTATGACTTTTTTATTTTGTTGTACAACCTGTTTAATTTTTGGATTCCACCAAGGTAGTTTATTTTTTGAGTTAGCTTTGGGCTTAAGTCTGGCAGGCATATCAGCCTTTAGCCAATCATTGGCATGGCTGTAAAGAGCTTCTGTGAATAATTCAACAGAGGCTGTTGTGTTATCTGGATTGGGAAGGGGCTTGAATTTTGACAAGTTATCCGTTAATAGAAGGTAGTTTACCTTGAAGTATTTTCTAACTGTTGCATGGTTTTCTGGAGTTACACCATTGAGTCATATTTCAAATACTGCTTTGTAGCTGACCTTACTTGAGAGGACATGACATGGGGGGGTGCAGTGGCCTCCCATATTTGTGAGTACCAAGTCCAATATTGTGCTTGTAGTAGGCATACGTACTAAGTGCTTTGTGATTACAAAGTCTAGGAATCTCTGTACCTGCAAATTTGGGGTCATGTGGCATTCCCAATTTAATGAGGGATAATTAAACTTCCCCATGAGTATGGTATTTGGTTGGATGGTAAGTGTCTCCAATAGGTCTATGTATGAACTATAGGTGCCATGGGAAATGCAGGGTAATTTATATCTTGCTAAGATATGGTGTGGGACTTTGTATACATTAATGTAGACGTAGATAAACTGCAGTGCGTTATCCTGTTTAACCATTCTGGATATATGCTTGTCACTGATGTAGATTGAGACACCTCCACCTTTAGTCTCTGGCTATGCAGTTGCTGGTCTAAATGTGTGGAAAGCACTGAAGCCTTGCACTGCTGGGGTACTCTCTGCAACTTTAAACCATGTCTCTGTAACTGCACAGATATCTACATTCTCCAAGGTGAGGAGAGCTTGGAGGGTCTATAGCTCCTTGTCTAAACTTCTGTCATTGAGTAGTAACACTTTAAATTTCCTTGGGTAGATTTTGCTCTAGTGGAAGGTTTTGTCAATTTGGCATTGTATAAAAAAGGCTCTATAAAGGATGACAATGTTTCAGCCAATATTCAAAAGCCTAGATGGGTCAGGTGCAGCCCTTCCTTAGCAAAATAATGTGGTTTGTTAACCATGTCTCCCCATGCTGGCAAATATTGTATCTGCCTAGAATGACACTAAAAACTAAGCCAGTTATTAAAGCCAGTCATCTTCTGTTCGTATTCTGGCATCATCCTTGGTGAAGGTAGAGTGCTGCTCAATGCTAGGCTCATACCAGCCTGGGAAACATTGTATGAGAGCTCCATAATGTCTCTCTTCATGTAGCCTAGGGAGGTATATCTCAGGTCATTTACACCTGCAGGGACTATGACTGAATTATACTGGTATCTGTGGTGCAATGACTTGAATGCATCCTGGCCACTGATAGGCAACTAACATACTAACTAACTTACTTCCTTCTTGTTCAGCCTGGTCAGTGGGCATCAGTATGTCATGCAATGGAGTCCCTTATGACTAGAATCTAGGTAGTTTATTGGCTTGCCTTATGGACTTCGTAGTTGAGGCTCCACTAGGTGTGGCTGTATGTGGAGTGTTAGGTGCTGTTTACGTGGAGTATTTTCAGGTTTGCTGAGGATAACCTTTGCAGTGGAATGTCTGAGAGGCCTGTGGGATTTGATAAGATTGCATTTAAATGTCTCAATAAAAGTAAGTCTATGTGTGGGTGTAGTGTGTGTGCTTCTGGCAACCAGATTGTTATATGAATTTTT
The DNA here is from genome assembly GCF_019279795.1 of Protopterus annectens. Taxonomy (NCBI): domain Eukaryota; kingdom Metazoa; phylum Chordata; order Ceratodontiformes; family Protopteridae; genus Protopterus; species Protopterus annectens. The sequence goes on along the minus strand of NC_056725.1, from coordinate 479,825,245 downwards.
TATGATTTTACCTGCAGAAAAAATTGTATATATACATCTCTCCCACACTATTTGTTTCTTTGAGCATTATATGGTTGTAAATGTACATTAGACAATTGTTATCATTGTCTGAATATACCCATATCCACCAAAATGTCTGTGGAGAAATTTGGAATGTGCATATCCATGATGCCAGGTCCTTATTGTGTGAGCTATACCGTATGATGCACAAAGGGTTGGATGGGCAATAAGTATTATGGATCTATGGAGAACAATGGGTAGGAAAAGTACTTAAATAGCTTATGTAATAGGCAATAGCAATGAAAGAGGGTCAGAAGGGACTGTGGAAGTCAGATTATAATAAGGGACAGAGGCCATAGGCACAGTCTCTTAAAACCACAACAGGAAGAGTGAAGGACAAAATTCTTAGCTGCAAGAAGCTAATGAAAGAAAGCCAGTACTGGAACTCTAAACTAATGACTGAGATATAGGTCAATGACCCCAGGTAGATTAGAATTTCAGAAACTTTAGCTTAATATCTCAGTGGGGAGATGGGCAGACACAAAGAACAGATGAACAGAAAGGCATTGGATTGCAACTTTAAGCAGGTTTAATGATAAGCAAAATATAAGACTCAGCAGCAAAACAGGAATATAAACAGCTGTAAAAACACTGAATCACCAATCCTAGAGCGACAAACATACAAACAATACTAAAAAGTATTGTCACTACTGCAGTTCTACCATAGCCTAAGGCACCAGACTATGCAAAAGTTTACCAGTAGCACTATTTATGGAAAATGTGCAGTAATAATGACTAAATAAGGCATAAATCTGTCAGTAGTTCACAGTTCTGTCACAACTGTGAATTAAACGCTAGCCAATGAGTGATTTTCCAAATGTAATAGTAATAGATTCATGCTTGGAAGATTAATTGTGATTGTCAAAACAATGCTAAAGTCTTTCTGGTTTTAAAATAACTTTATTTATTTAGTTAGTTTTTCTTAGTGCTGCTATGTCATCATTATTTTTCATTAAATAAAAAGTCTGGATTCCAAAAATAAAATAGTCACAAGAAAAGGCAACCACTGGTATCCCCTTTTTGCTGTTCTGAATTCAGAAACCAATCCTGCCACCCCACAGAATATTATGTAATGTTAATGCAATACCGAACAATGCTGAGGTATTGAACTGAAAGGATGCCTGCTATGGTAGTGATATGTCATGAGATTCAATAACATGCTATGTTATTGAACTTCATTACCTATTCTGTGCATCATACTAACTTACCTGAGGACCTCGCAGGGCTGCAGAGTCTGTGTGAAGTTCTTCAGTGCTGCAGCTTTACCTGTATGTCTGACTTGGTACTGCAGGTAAGGAGCCTCTTTACAGTACCTGGTCTAACATAGAGGTAGAGCTCCATGGTCCAGAGGACCCCACAATGCAAGAATGTCATCTGTAGGGCAGACTGGTGAAAGCAGGCATAATAGCCATCATAGCCATCATGCCAATTTTCTCTCTGTCTAGGATTAAGGATAGGCATGTGAGGCCACTAGCATACCAGCAAAATAAATATACTTTTAATATACAAGATACTGTGAGCTGTTTGGACAGTGGTTTGCACTACAATGGACTGCACATGCTTGTGGCCTCAGGCTTACCTCACCATCACTCAAAATCTGCAGTGCAGTTCCACTGATATGTAGAACTCTGCACTGCAGGCAGTCTGGTTTTCTCATCAGTCTCACATGTACAGTGCAGGATACTATTGACATAATGGTTGAGACATTTACCTTACAAATGCAAGGTGCAGAGTTTGATTCTCACATGGAGTAATTGGCTAGGAATAAAATGGCCCACAAGGGCAGTTAGCTTAGTACTAATCTATGAACATGTAGAGTCACTTTTGCTTCTCCATGAAGCCCATCATTTCAATGAAATTCTCCAATTATTTAGCCTTGTACATTAGTTATCCTTGCCAATGTACAGTGTTGAATTATTTTGGCAAGGCAGCCTGATTCCCCTTTTGGAGTCAGACATAGGGTACTGCCAGTCCCCATCAGCATACTCTGAATGGGTCTAGCAAGGCCCTATCTTTTAGATTCAGGCATAGAATAACAGCTCAGCATGGTATTTTCTCCATGCCTACGTCTCTTTGAAATCCAGCCCAAACAGTCAAATATCTTCATGACTTCTCTTAAAGTGACATGTAGGAATGTTGCACTCTCAACTTTTTCAGACTTTTCAGCTAACATACTTGCAGCGAGGAATAAATAACATTTCTAAAGTGAAAGGTTTCAATTTTCAACAATATTTTCTTGTTGTCATTCTGACCCGGAAACTCATTGGCCTATAACATAATTGCCAATTTGCCAATATGTATCTCTGCACTCTATTTTCTCCTCCCAAGGTCCACCCTAGGATGCCAGGGTGCTACGTCAAGTACAAAAAATATAATATAATATAATATGGGTCTGAATGAAAACATTTCTATAGCCCCTGTACTAAAAATGTGGGCAGCTAGATTATAAATTCTAATTACTTTATATATTAGATATGTTTATGGTTTTGGATTGTCTATTTATATTTTTATACATATTGCTATACTAGTAATTTTAGCGACTATCATGGATAGGTAGGTTATTTTACATAGTTATTTATTATTGTTATAGGTTTTAGCACTTCAAGTATTGATTATACATCCCCCTTTTCTTATTGAAATGTGATTGTTGTACAATTTTTTCTCCTTCTTGTGCTGCTTTGAATTCAAGGTGTTGTTTTTACTTTAAGGTCATTATAGGGCAGGTGTTTACTTATTTATTTTGTTATGCATGGTTTGTTAGAATTTATGAAGTCTATTTTTTTATTTTACAATATATATTTTTATATTGACTTGTTTTATATGGCTTTTTTACAACACTATGGTAGTTTATTGTGTTTTTATGTTTTAACAACTTTTCATTAATGGTTTAATTACATTAGTGATAATTATTTAATTGATTCATTGAAACTAGTACTTAAGCTGACTCGGTGGTTTTAGTAAAATTAGTTATCTAAAGAAGTCTCAGGACTCTGTGGCAAAAAATGAAGTGAATTCAGTTTAGCGTTTAGTGTTTTTTATCGTTTATTGTGTGTGTTTCCATTATTAAAATTGCTTTGGTTTACCCTCTCAATTTTACAGTGGTCCATTTGCCTCTAGAGTGTTTTTTTTCTAATTATATTAGCTTCCAAATACATAAATGCATATTCATTCATTATTCATTCGGGTTTGCAGACATATTTCTTATGTTCTTGAAGTTGTAGAGCCACTTCTGAACACTCTGTGTTGCTTGACTTATAAATAAATAAGAAATAAACCTTGGTTATGTGTCATAACCTACCTGAATTATATAGTCAAATTGCTCTAAGATTCAGACTCAGATGAGGAGTGCACTAAATGGCATACCAACTACTGTGGTTAGCTCATTAGTATTAGAGCAATAGTTCTCATTTATATAGGCATTTTCATTCAATACACCATGTGAATACAATAAACACTATATAAATAAAATGATAAAGATTAACTGAAATTATGGAACAAGAGACAAAGCATTGCTCTACACATGGATGGGGACGTATGGCTGAAGTTATGTGGCTAATATGTTCTGTGGGGGATGTGAAAATTGATTCCTACTAGGAGAGAGAGAGACAGTTTTCTGACAGACCCACTATACTGGTATTGATTTTGTGGAAAAATCTGGTGGCTTCTTGTGATTCCAGGTATAGGAACACACTGCTGTTTGCTGAAGGGCTGTTTTATCATTTCTTATTAATGCAATATCATTGAAGGATGGACTATCAACTGAGAGCATTTTATTTCAAGAGTTGTATACAACAGATGCTAATATGAATGTGCAAAGAAGCCGAAAGAAGAAAACTTGTGTCCATCCAAATGGTACAGTATTATGCACACATGCATGTAACAACCCTGCCTGTACCAGTGTTTCATCATCCTTGTGTTCTGCCCATCTTTGTAAAAGCTTACACTGTGCCACTGACTTAGGCAATACGTGCTAAAGCTCTACCACCTTGTCTGTGAAACAATATTTTCCAATGTGTAAGCTAAAATGCCCCTAAGCCCCTTTTCCCACTTTATCTTTAACCCCACCATGTTCTGCTTATCCTATAGCAAGGCATTCTACCCCTGTCATAGTCCCCATTCTCCTTTCTGTTCTAATGTACACATGTCAAAATGTCTTAGCCTTTTCTAATGTTGTAGCCCCTATTCAATCATCACCATTTTGGTATCACTAATCTGTATATTGTGTGCTTAACTTCCCATTATAATTATAACCTTTTAACACCAAAATTGACTTTACTTTTATTGCACACAGTGAAGGAATCACTTTATCACCTCTACTTGTTCTATGTACCCCTACATCTTATTAGCTATTGTCACTCCTCCTTCACATTGCATAACAAGATCCACTTTAAGCACGATTTTATTCTCTAAGCATTTTTCTCCTCTGTCCTAATTAAGGTCTATGTTCAATAACTTTAGCTTTTTGTTGGGAACCTTCCATTAAAGGTTATACCATTCAATTGTTTTTACATTAATTCTCAACTGTCTCACTCTTAGTGTAGCTGTACTGGAGGTATGCTTAGGGTAGATTCTCCATCCTAGATATCCATCTGGATTAACAATGGGGCAAAATACGTGTTCCATGTATAAGTAGTCCATGAATTTCAACCTGTGTCCTATTATGGCACTGTTTAAAAAGATCCCAAAATATCACTTGTGTCTCCTGTAGTGAGTTCAGTGCATGATATCAATACTTTGTTTGTCATTATCTAAAAAAAAACAATATTCTGTCTCATTTTATTTGCTGACTGAATAGATCTATTAATTTAATTACTTGTAATACTCGCCGGATTAGAACATATCAATATTGGGGATTTAACTATGTGCAGGCATTTTTAGCTGATGGTGTTACATATATGTTACATGGTTATTAATTTTTACATGCAGCTTTGAAAGATGTCTAGTCTGCGCAGTCTGTAAGTTTGATACAATGTAAATATATAAGTGAGATGTATTACTGGGAGAAGAAGAAAAAAGTAACCTATGCTGAGCAAAACCAAAATCAAAAGTATTAGTGTTGTGAAAGGAGATGTGGAGGTGCCCAAAAGTGTCAAAGGACTTTGCATGACATTGTTAATTATGAAAGCATATATTCTATCTTTTTATAATCCAGATCATAACTGTTCTGAGCTGTGAGTTAGACTCCCTATTTAAAAGTTAGTAATGGTGAGTAATGGGTCCTTGGTGGAAACCTGTTATGCATGTATCTTCCACAGGTGTGTGTGTTTGTGTGTGTATGTGCGCGTGCGTGCATGTGTATGTGCATGTGTGTGGGAGATGCTGCATACATGTGATTGTGTGTGTGAATCTTAGGCAATTAAAAGCATTATTAATTGTGTCTGTAGGGGCTGTAGTGTCATTGTTGTTAATTTGTTTTCCTTTTCAGCATTTCTTTTGGAAAAGTTGCTATTCTCTGACAAGACGTGTTTCTATTGTGGATGAAACATGAGGGTTGCTATGCAAGAGCTGCAAGTATTTACTTATTTCAGAAATGCTGGTGGAGTTGTGGGCTACCTTAATGCAAGGGCAGTGAAGGACAAAGCAGAGGTTTGTTACTGAAATGCATGGGAAAGACAAGGGAATTTTAGGGAGAAGAATGGAGGAGGGAAGTGAGAGAAACAACATTGCAAAGAAAGGGTTTGGACATAAAAGAAGTTAATAAAAATGGGAAGACTGGGTGGGCCACAAAGTTCATATTTACCATCTGTTTTACTATTTCAAAGCTCATAGTCTTCTGATAAGATGGTGCAAAAGTGCTGACTTAGCAATGGCAACACAAAAGAAAAGAAACATAAAATACCCAACTTAAAGGCTGGTTTATTAAACAATTCCTTTTTTGTTTGATTTAATTCATTTATTTGCTTTTGTGTTAAAGCCAAAGATATATGTATATTGATAAGGAATCAGATTAATGCTCAGCAGAACTTTGTACTTTGCTAATTTTTCTGGCTAAACTTTGTACTATGATAGAGACATTGTTGAAAAGTGCTTTAATGAAACTATTAATCAATGTCAGGATTGAGTTATCTGGTGGTGATACAGCTGATGAACTGTATGAGAATGGAATAAAATTCCTTCCCACCAAGTGTTTGGCACCCTAAGCAGTATAAAGTAAAAGTTCAGCAGATAATTTGCATAAATCATAAATTAATCCTATTTGACATTTTCTAAAGGGTTTTAGGGTAGACATTAAGGAACCATAGTTGTGAAGCTATAAGTTGTAGATCATTTCCCTAATATTTTGTTCTTAAATTACAAAATAAAAGAAACAGATAAATATTACTTATAACAACGTACAAGGCAAGAAATTTTTTATTAATTATTCATAACTATAAATACATATTCACATATGCAATTATATCTATGTATAAGTGTTCAAGTGCGTCTATGTATGTGTTAATGTATGCATGTGCGTAGGTTTGTGCATGTATTCGTATGTGTGTATGTAAAGTCATCATACACATAGGCAGACTCAGTTATATAGATAGCTAGGGTCTATATTGAATCAGCGAACGCTTAAAAAAGCGAATGCTGATTCATCAACCCTATTTCAGCGAACACTGAAAATCCCGAACACCCAGAACAGCAAATTTTTTCTCAGGGAAAAAAATCACTGTTCCGAGTGTTCGACATTTTCAGCATTCGCTGAACTAGGGTCGATGAATCAGTGTTCACTTTTTTAAGCATTCGCTTATTTAATATAGACCCGATAGCTAGATGGTGTAGCTAGGTCAAAATGTCACAGCTAAATATAATAGGTGTTGCACAGCTAGCTACTCCTCAGCTGGAAACCCCACAGCAAATGCAATTTGAAAACCATTAGTTATACTAGAACTGCAACAATAATAATACCCTTTCCATTAGTTCATTGAGTTGACTTATAAACAAACAAGCACACATGAGCACACACACACTGACATGCATGCAGACACATGCCACACCACGAATACCCCACACCCACAAGCACAGACACTTATATGTGCAAACACGCACACACACACACACACACACACACACACACACACACACACACACACACACACACACACACACACACCACATCACACATCACATTTATACAAGGAGATACTGATATGTAAATGACTACTCAGATCCTTCTTACTATTTCTGCCAGTGGTGACCTCCCAGCAAATAAGGTCTCATGTGATTATCTGCAAGACTGTGAGGAATGGCAGTCAGTCTTCTATATGCAGTGCAATGATTCCTCTATGCCTCTGTAATGGCACTGAGCAAATCCTTTTATCATATAAATACATTTACAACTCAGGAGGTAAGCATTTGAGATGCTTGCTGAAGTTTTCAGACAAGAGCTAATGCTCACTGTGATAGCTACCACTGCCATCAATATGTAATGTCCCAACATTGTGGTCAGTAATCAAGGAGCTTGAATCCTCACCACCGACACTGAAGAAGGGCATGCACTTGGAATACAAATTAATACACTCTGTATTTCCAGATGCAGACCTCTCTGCATCAAGCACAATTTCCCTTAAGAACACACAGGGCACATACTCAGTCTGGGATCTAGGTGTCTCTATCTACCTCCATCCAGGTCCCCAGTAAGACACCCCACTGGTACAGATGCAGAGTTAAGTCCTCAGATGAGTGCCAAAGCCAAGTCCTCCATCATTCTTTCTTAAAAAAGCGAATGCTGATTTATCAACCCTATTTCAGTGAACGCATCTCGGGCTCCTTTCAAAACTGTGGGATAACATCTTTATGGCTTAACCTGTAAAGTAATTAATTTCAGATATATTTTCAAGTTTTCTGCAGTTGGATTGTGACTAACCACTACTCTGTCATCCACTGCCCACTTCTTCATGATTGGATGTACCTCCTATCATCACACTCACTTTGCGCTTAACACAGTCATCACATCAGACAGTGGGTAAGTTACACCATTTTTGCAAATATTTGGCTGGACCTAATGCCAGTGATTGACTTTTGATGCCTGCTTTATCTAATTGAGGGAAGTGGGGAAACAGTGCCTATCTTAGCAAGTAGTAGGTACATGACATGATGCAATCTTGAATGGATTATCTTAGCCTATTGCAGGACAAGCAGCTACTCACAGATGCATACATCCAAGACCACTGTGAGCATTGACAGTTCACCTACTTACACATCTTTGGAATTTGGGGAGAAGCCAGAGCAACTGCTGATATCATGTGCAGACAAAGGGAGGATGTACATGCTCAACATAGATGGCACCTCAGCTGAACCCAAACTACAGAACTAAGTATTGTGTGGCAGCTATGCTAATCGTGGCACAATTTTTTATTAATTTTTTGGTCCACTTGGACCTAGTTTGTAATGGCCTGGTACACAGTGCCCACATCCCCTTTGAATCTAACAGTCAATCTCCTACTCCCCAGAATTTCTCCAGTATTTCTGGGGTTTTTTGTGGATCTTAAAGGTATCCTTGGTGCTCAGCTTGTTTGTGCTTCCATTTGTGTTTTTTTATGCCCTACACACTTCCCCAATGCCCATTGATTGCATCTGTGAGCAACACTCCTCTTTGGACTATGCCTTTCCTTTTGGAGAGTATCAAGCTCTCCCACCAAGGCTGGTCACACCCACCCCCTCCTTGCTGACCCATCAGTAACACAGGCTACTAAAATGGTGCTACCATCTTTGTACTCTAAGACTTATGTGACACAAAACTGAAAACTTTTGTCCTAGGGGAATAGTGAAACTAAACATACAATACATGCAAAAATGTCATGAAATCTTTGCAAACATGCTAAATGGCACATAGGGGTTAAAGGGTTCATAAGTGCATACTAGGTATCGACCACTAGGGTCCTTATAAGCCTAGCCATGCAAGCCCAAATGTAACCCGCAAATTTGAGTTATATATGGGGTGATTTACTGACTGCCTCTGTCCATCAGAGACATAGGAGCCAGACCAGGGGTGAATTTCTGATTACCCATTCATTTGTCCAAGTTGTGCTTAAATAGGGATAGAGAGTAACCCTGCTTCAAATGGATAGGGAGCCTGCTCCAGAGAGTGGGAATTCTCTGTGAAACGTCTATTTCTCCAACATGTCCTATTTATGTTGCAAGCTAAATTTAGGTCTTTTAATCTAGCTGTTCTAATGCTATTTGCTTTGCAGATGTACAAGAGGTTCACCAAAACAGAGTCAAGGGGTGCACTGTATGCCAGCAAAGATCACCTCTCAGAAATCTGTATGATACTGAGTAAAGAGACTGGGCATTCAGTTGATCACCTTAGGACATTGTGTTTCCACCCTGTATTCATTTTGTAAGGAACCTTAGTGGACATTCCAGTTGCTGCATATGTCTGGTCAGTACATACTGAAGGGGGCATTATACACTATGCTGTGTCTGATGAGGGCCAAGTACAGTGGTATAATGACTTCTCTGGACTTAGATGCCATGCTCTTGATTATAAGTAGAGCAACATAGAAGGATTTTCTTACTTCCTTGGACACATGTTGGTTAGGTTACTATCTACATGAGTTCCCAGATGCCTGACTAATGAATCAACTTTTAGCGGTGTTTCAATGATAATGTACTTACTTGGAGTGGCCAACTTCCCAAGAAGGTACTATAATGCATTTCTTGGTATTGAGTTTTAAACCATGGCTTTGGCATCGAGTGTTTGTGTTAGATCTTCATGAAGGATGTTCTCATTTTGGGGGCAATTCAATGGATGTCCCCAGTCTGTAATCACCTGTGAAACTAGTTTTGACATCTGAGAAGTAGAGGCCAAAGAGAAGTGAGCCTAACACAGAGCCCTGGGGGACTCCATTGGTGACCAGCCTCTATGTGGAGGTGGCTTCACTGATTCTAACCCCCTAGGTCCTATCAGTGATCTAGCTTGCTCTCCAGTGTGTTATAAAGGGGTTTATACCTAGTTCTGTAAGTTTGTTGACAATGCTTTATGCCTAGTTCTGTAAGTCTGTTAAAAATGCCCGAGTGGGTATTGTATCAAATGTTTTAACCAGATTCAGGTAAGCAGTATGCAGTTTTCCCCTCATCCATTGCCTTAGTGACATTTTCGAAGAAGTCCATCAGATTCATTTAGTATAACTTTCCTCTGACAAAGCCAAACTGGGATAGATCCAGTGTCTGGAGGTTTCTTATCTCTTTGTCAATAATTTCTATGATAAATCTTTCCATGGCTTTGCAAATAAGACTATTCAGACTAATTGGTCTGTAGTTTGCAGGATTTGTTGAGGGTCCTCCCTTATGAAGGGGGATGAACATTGCAGTCCTCCATTCATGTGGCACAAAGCCTGTTTAAGACTATAGTTAAATAATCACTCCAGGGTTCTTGATAAGTCATATCTTAGACTCGTCAGGAGGCATCATGGGATATTACTGGGGCCCATTGAGGCCGTGTTCTTGGCTTTAGTGAGCGCAGCCAATACATGCTCTCTAGTTATAATTGGAAGGGTTACATTTTAGAGTATGTTTTGCAAGGTGGTCGAGGTGAGTAGGGGGGTAAAGTTAAAACTGAATTTGTCAGCTAACAGCTTTCCAGTATCACCATGCTTGGTGATTGTGATGCCATTAACCATCAGTTCAGCACATTTGCTGTGTGCTGCTCTTGAGGTTTCTGACATAGCTGAAGAAGGCTTTATGGTTATTTTTCACCTGGGAGGCTAGCTTAATTCAAAATTGGCTTTGCTTGACATAATTAGCTCTCTTAGTTGCCTATTTGGTTTGATGAGAGAGTTTTTGTATCTTTATGGGAATTACACTTCCTGATTTTTGCCATATTTTTTCCTTTTATATGCTATTTAATTTGGGATGCTAGTCCTAGACTTACTTCTGGTAGGTACAGTAGGCTCTATGCAGCCATAGAGAGGATTGCATACAGTTTCTGATATCAAATCAACATAGGCTGTTCTGTTCTCATGGTTTGAAGGGGCATTAAATTTTGGCAAACCATCACTTAATACAAGGTAATTTGTCTTGGGATAGTTCCTAACTGGTTCTGGTTTTAACGGGATTACAGAGTCGATTTTGATTTTGAAGGAGACAGCTTTATGACTGGACCTTACCAGGGAGGATAAAACAGTGGGGAGTGCAGTGTTCTCCCATATTTTTGAGAACAAGATCCAGTATGTTGGAGGCTGTAGTGAACCAGTTGTTGAAATCATTTTTTGCTCATATTGTAGCATCATCCTTAGTGATGGTAATATGCTGCTCAATGCTAGGCTCATACCAGCCTGAGACACATAGTCTGAAAGCTCCATAATGCCTTTCTTCGTATAGTCCAGGAAGTTACATCTTAGGTCATTTACTTCTACATGGATTATGATGGAATCATACTCGTGCCTGTGGTGTTATTACTTGAGTGAGTGTGAGATTTTGGGAATCCTGGCTCCAGATAAGCAAGTAAATGTTATCTTCTTCTTGTTCAGCCTGGTTAGAGGGGCATCAGTATACCTTACAACAGAGTCCACTATGATGAGAGTCCTGGGAAGTGTGTTTGCTTACCTTAGGGTCTTACTGTTTGGGGGAGTAACAGTATGTGTGGTATTAGCTGTTTTTTCTATGAGCCTTTGGGCTTGCTGAGGCATAGCTTTGATAATTGGTGGTCTATGCAATCTTTGTTGTGTAGGAGTCTTGCTTTTCAGTGCCTCAGCATATGTTAGTCTATGTGTGTGTTGTGTGTTATGTAAGACAAGTGTTTTGTGTGTGTTTTTGACAACCTGATGTGAGCTTGTATGCAAGAGTATAACCTTCAGTGTCATTGCATAAGTGCACCTCTTGCATAATGTGTCTGCCTCTTTAAAGCTTAAATGGTTGTCGGTAAACATGAGGCATTGCTACATTGTATCAAGATGCCCATGTCATCCAAACTCAGTACACAGAAGTTAGGAAATTACATAACCATACAGTCCACACCTTTGCTTGGTGAACTACAAAAGGGTGGTGTATTAGGGTTAGAAGGCTATTAAGAGTGCTTTGTTGGTGCAGAATAATATGAGTGTTTTACTGGGGAATATTATGCTTAACAGTACTAAATTCTTTCAACTTAATTGTTTACACAATACTGAATTCTACTACTTCTGTAGGTACTGCTACTCAACACCCAGTTAGCTGCTCTAAGTTGTTAGTGTGCAAGGTATTTGTTCTATATTGCTGCTTTTCAGGGTACAGCTTTATATACTGTTCTGCAGGGAAAATTCACTTTCTAGCTGCTTGCTACTATACAATGCACCGCTAACCCACACAAATCTGCAAAATTTATAGCAACACAGAAAAAAGCAGAAAACTAACTAATAAGCTCTCTGGCCAATAAATGACTACACCACTGGCAGATTTACCAGGGGCTAGGGGAGCTAAAGCTTCCCCTTTAGTGCTCATCTATCTGTTGTGCCACATTTGGCTCTATTTTTAACCTTCATCTGTGCTGCACTTTTTTTAACTTGGCAGTGTGCTTTTTAGAATGTGGTTAGACTGTGAGGATCAGTTCCCTGTCACCTAATCCCCACAGAACAATCACGTTTTAAAAGCCACAGTACCAAACCTGAGTCATGAAATACTGAGTGTGCAGTAAAACATAATACAGTCCTTGTCAGAAAGAAACTGCTTTTGCAGCTGTCCTTGAGTAATTGTGCTGAGATTGGGTTAGGGGATTTACTGATTGAATGTGTACTAACAGTAGGAGTAAACTTTAAGGTAGAGCTTCCTGGGTTACTGAATTCTGTTCATGCAGATGTTTATGCAGAACCAGTATGTGATGGTGGTCGGGGTTTTCTGACTAATGCTGTTATAGGAAATTATTGGCAAAAGTTGAATTAGCAGAAATTCATTTAGTACTGCAGGGCAGCTCAACATAAATACCAGTATTCCGATGTTCATTAATTTAAACACCGAGGTAGCTTAAATGAATAACTTTCCTGTAATATTGCTACACTACTCTCAAAGGAGATTGACAGAGTTTTTGTTTTTCCTCAGTTTAAAGGAGAGCTAATCTGGAGATTGCACAGGGCTCCAAATTACCAAGCTACTTCTCTATCCTCCAGATTTAATAAACTCTGTGCAGGAATAATGCAAGCCCTACACAGAGTGTACCATGGCCGCGTCTACAGCTCCACCTCGGCAGAGCACCTTGCATATCAATGAAGGCGTGCTACTGAAGGAGAGCCATGTACGTGATTACTGAATCAGTGTAGGGGGTGTGTTACAGTGCTCAATGTGTAACACACCCCCTGTACTGTCAAAGTGCTGGACGGCACTGAAATAGAAATGTTAAATGTGTTTACTGGCCAGTTTTTATTTATTTGTAGGGGTTGTGTTCCAGTGTCTATAACACACCTCCTGTACTGTCAAAGTGCCAGATGGCACTGAAATATAAATGTAAAAATGTAATTCCCCCCCCCTTTTTTTTTTTTTTTTGTTGCATTTTTTTCCTTCTGTTTGCACAGGGCGGCGTGGTGCTTAGCAATGAACATGTGCCAGACATATAAAAATAGAAACTGGATGCTTTTCATTTTAATGGAAAAGATCAAGTGTAAGTATATTTGAGCAGGTTTGTGCAGTGAGGGGTGTTGCTCAGCAGTGCTTAAACATAATTGAAAGCTATATAGAAATGTATAGCTGAAGTTTTCATATCCACATTAGCTGAATGTTTAGAGTCATGGCCTTGTATGCAGTAGGTGCACAGTTCAAATACCCAGACAGGCCATTCAGCTTTGACATCTGATATCATTAATATATTAATTTTTTTTTATCAATGTAGTTAGTGATATTTGTTAACTGGGTTAGTCTAGCTGGTCCAGAATCCCATTTTCCGTGGAGATATGAGGAGAAAAGCCCCAGCTGCATGCAAGTGTCCAATACATTATAGTCACACCCCAAGATAATGTAATTAAAATACATAGGGTTAGGTCATGTACAGTAAAATGCATACACATAATAATAAAGTATCATTAATGAGCAATTCATATGAATATATATTTTATTTATTGATTTACCAAATTTTGGTATGAATATCTGATAGACAGGTACGCATAACGATATGTTTTCCCCCACAACTGCAGAGGAGAGGGCTCACATCCTGAAGGTCCATGCAGGGCGCCTGGCCAGGATGCGCTGACAGAGTGGTGAGTACAGATATATCTTGTAATGTATAGTAGTCTAATTAAGAAAGAGTACAGTAGTAACTGCCAGTAGGTATAGTTTGTTGTGAGTGTACTGTAATGAATGTGTACATAGACCTACACTGATATAAGTGAGTATTGCCAGGTACAGTTCAATATGGATGAAAGCATGAAACATGCTACTGTTACAGAGATAAAGTTAATACAGCATTAATGTTTTGGAATAACATGTGTATACTGTATTAATAAGACATGGTCTGGTAATAAAGTACACCGGCATTGAAAATGTGAAGAGAATCAATTAACTGCATTCCTAATTTACAGGAAATACAGTACAACTGCAGTCAGAAGTGTGAAGAAATAAAGGTAGTACTGCATAGATTGTGTGATAATAGATGTCTTCCAATATCTGCACTATTTAAATGTAGAACAATAAAGATTGTCAGCTGTATACCAATCACTGTTTCATGTCACCCTCAATAAATCTGTGTTCTGACAATTGTGTTTATTCTGAGCTGTTGTTCAAGAAATCAAATATTACAGGCTTTGTGAAGTAAACATGGGTATAACACCATGAAGTGGCCAATAAATAACTGTCACACTAAAATGTAGATGTGGAGCTGTACTATAAGATATAATGCAATATGCTATTTGTTCTGCACTAAGATCTGAACCTAGAGTAGTACTGTCTAAGGTATTATAGTGTTTGTCTCCTGGGATGTCTTGTATTAACCTTTGCATTTCAGCTATATGCATCCCTGAATGTAGGTATGCTGATGCAGGCAAGTATGAATGTGTAATAGCTGTAGACTGCAACTATACCATCTGCAAATGTATATGGGTCTGGTAGGCAAACCTTTACCCTGATATGGTCTGTACAGATCACACATATTCCCATCCACTAGGGGTTGTGTACACCTGCATTCCAAGTATTAATACACAGTTCACCTACTATCTCTATCATGCATGAATTTCATGCATGTATGTTCAACTGTCACTGCAGTCTTGTATGACACTCTACCTATATTACCAGGTCACACTTTCTCACCAGGTGAGTTTTACATACATATCACTCAATCAAAACATAGCAGTGGCCCACAAGCTCAGTGTACTAAGAAATATATATATATATATATATATATATATATATATATATATATATATATATATATATATTGCTCATTTTGCCACACACAGACTGGGGTTTGAATCCAACAACAGGTGCTAAGATATATTTATAGTAACAGACTATTCATAGAAACAGTTATGTGTTGTTAACAGATTTTCTCCCCACAGGACTTAGAGGTAAATAAATGTCTGTAGTAGCTGTATGAAGCGTATACTAATGTCTGTGTCCAGATGTAGTAGCGTATAAACAACATTTCTCAGCTAGGTGATAAGACTCCATTAAATAAAAAAAACATGAAGTACAGTACTATTTCAAGTTAAGACAATTAATGGTCTATTGTTGGTATGGCTGTATGCCTGGTGTGTCTGTGAATGTCTGCTGATAGTCTAAGCCCATGCATACCAATGATGGCAGGATAAGTGTAAACTCTCTGTACTGTGCATGATACACGTGTCTCAAGTGTCACGGATAGTGATCACTGCTGCCAAAAACCTTGGACACAGATGTAAACCCAGTTGAAGTATGCCAGTAGCACACTCACACATCAGTGCAGAGTACACCCTGGTAGTCATATATGTTACCCTTATATGTAATACTCCCCTGTAGTTATGTACCTGTAGGTGTTACAGTTTGGCCAATACCATCCCATCTGGATAGCTTGAGAGGTATGTACATGCTACAGAAACTGTAGGACACTTGTAGACATAAAGTAAGGGCAGACCTGTAGAGTATTGAGCAGTACTGTTGTGAAAAATATAGCCTATACAGTTGGTAATGGAATGTCTTTCTCTCCCCCCACCCCTTATCTGTATCACAAATTATTATTCTTATATTACGGATATGGTTCCATTTTCACATATGTTGTTCCCAAAACCTAATATTGAGCCTTGTGTTGTATTATTGGTTATATATTACAATGGTTGCATACTAACATACCTTGTTGAAATACCAATGTTGTTGGCCTTTTGCTGTAACTGTTACTGGTATGCTGTTACAATATTGACTGTTATTCCATTTATGCCTGTGTTCTGTATGCCATGCAGTTCTATTGTTCTGGGTTAATTGGAAAACCCATGCATACTGTTATAACTAACATTGAAATGTTCTCTTCATGACTAACCAACACACTTTGACAAACCTCAACACCATAGCACAATTGGTTAGGCCGGTTTTGGCGGATCCACCTATTTCACCTCATCTGGCCATGGCACCAGGTCCCAACACTTCTGGGACCCAACCTGGAGCTACCTCCTCCATTGGTCCTGCACCACCAATGGGTGGAGCCGCCTCAGGGGATGAGGCCCATCCCCCCTGGGCATGAGTGCAGAGAGGATGTTGTCACCCAAAGTCAGTTCCAAGCAATGGTGTGCAGGGTTATCCAGTACGATTTGGATGACCAACTGCGTCAGATCAAGGGCAGGCTGGTGTAACCTAGAGGGGCAGGCCCCACGTACAGTGCCATCAATCATCCCAGCAATTAATCAACAAAGTTATGTTGCCCACATCCCTCCTTGTGGGATGTGAGGCTCCAAATTCCAAATTGTCCACAAAATGCACAGCTTTTGCTGTACAAGAAATAGAGAGCTATGGTCCTTTCCTGCACCCATCATGCACATCCCTACCTGCCTTATATATTGTTTTTCCCCCTGCTTGCCCCCATTTCACCACTTTCCTATTGCCCTTTTTTCTTTTCTTTGAAATAGTACTGGTTTGTGAAGCACCACAGTACATTGCACAAACCCACTTAAAACTGCTTTAATTACCTTATCTGATTCAGACACTGATATGCACATCAATAAATAATAACCCCTGCCAAATTTTAAGCCTAGGACCCTGTAAACTACAGCATAGTATATTAGTCATTAGGCCAACGCAGCTCTGCAGGATCGTTGGTGCTTTTGTAAATATATCATGCATTATAGTGATGTCACTTCAGAAATAATATACACCCCTGCCAAGTATTAAACCCAGGATCCTCTGATCTACAGATCAGTGCATTAGCCCACAAGGCCAACGCAGCTCTGAAGAGTCACTGCTGTTTTATAGATATATAATGCATTACCCTGATGTCACATCAGCAAAAATATTCACCCCTGCCAAGTATTGAACCCATGTTTCTTTGAACTACCGCATGGTGCATTAGCCCACCAGGCCAACTCAGCTTTAGTGAATAGTTGATGTTTTTACAAACATATCCTGGTTGCCAGTGACACATTACTTCTACATATAATGGGATAAATGACAGCATACTTGGGCCTGTGATGCAGACACCAAACCACTGCACAGCCAAATACATGTTGATGGATGTACAGGAGGCTTAATGATATCAGGTAAAGTTGACAACTGTACAGACTGCTGCAGAATGTTCATCATGCCAATCCTGTGTAACACACTGTATGCATGCACATATGTCTTGCAACTACACCTCCCATAATAATGACTCAGTAGCTCAATCTGTTATATTCCTAGCATGTCTGACATCTGGACACACACAGTCCTGGCCCACAGCCCAGTCTGTTGCACAGCGACTACATTTGTCAAAACAACATAGAAAAGTATTGAGCCCTCAATATCCAGCAGAACTGGTTGCTGCTACCACAGTCAATACCACCCACAGTAGCATGTCAAAGGCCTGGAGGGTGGGACACATGTCACAAATATAAATACGTGTCCTAAATGTCACCTCACACTGTCTGGATGGTGCTATTACTTAACGTATGTACCAGAGGCACATGCCTCACCTGGACTGTTATGGGTACCCTCACCCTGGCCATGCTGTGACACAAGAGCTGATGCTGCTCCCTCACTGACATATACAGCTTGCTGTCCCCCAATGTCTTTACAATCCCTAGTCTGACTCCTGGCCAGAATGCAGCAGCTGCGGCCTGCTACACATGCAGTATGTTCAGCTACCTGCTACAGACCTACCATGCCTCCCAAACAATTAGAACAGGGCATCGAGACAACACTCATATATAAAAGGTTGGGGGTGGAAATGTTCAGGTGATAGGGACACGTGTCACAGTCTCCCCCTACAAACATACACAGCTGACAGACCAGCATCAACTGCAGCAGCATGCACATTCAGATAAAAATGATATATCAAACTCACATCTGCCTGTTTCCTTACTGACCCCAACACACATTGTTAAACAGTAAACTGCCACAGACTCAGAAAGTCTGTTAACAATGGCCAAACATAGCATACAAAACTATGGACATACCACATCAATCCAAACAGTGAACAGTATTTCTACCTACCCTCTATGATGCTGTAGCTCCCACACCTCGATAATGTCCTCCTCACAGGCCAGGAAAAGGACCAAGGCCTACATGAAGACCTTAATTACAGCACTGTGTTGCCATGCCATTGGCTAATGAAAATGCAGCCCTGCTGTTCTGGATGCTATTAGCAAGTGTGAGTCACAGACTGGTGTACAGGCAATCACCTGTTCATGAGCATTACCTACAAAAGGCAAGTTGCTGCTTGTGATAAAGAGATCTGGGGCTCTCTTCAAGAAGACAGACTGTGATTTCCAAGGAAATCTACCACTGGATTTCTGCTCACAAAGGAGTACAGCACTATACCACGTATGCCATAGAATTAACCATGTAATGGAATGCAGATGGGGATCCAGTCATGGGAAATAGGAATTTCAACAGTAGGTCTCAACAACATATCTTGGAATGACATGTTGCTGTTAGTCTGCTGTCCAGCACCTACAGTCTTCACTTTTGCCTCTGTCTGCAGTGACAGAGATCACAGCTCTGGCCCCTGAGTCCACAGAGCAATGGTCAGCTCATGTACGAATGATACTCGATTGTCTGTTACACAATAATGACAGTAACTACTGGTGGATACAACTGGCATATCATATCATGTACTGTCAGTGAGCCCCTCTCCGTCTGTGCATGTCATAGAGGGTTAGTTAAAAGATTGTCCAGGTGTCCCTGACTGTTCCCGCTGTACTCTGGCTAGGTCACTGTGTACACCACACCTGTATCTCATTGTCTGACAGCTAGGGCTAGCATACCTGGTGATCCCCCAGCAGGTTATAGACAGTAGTAGTGGGGGGACACAGAGTCTGCCTCAGCAACAGTGTGTACATATGGAGCATACAATGTACAGGAATGAATACAGTATCAGATATTAATGTATCATTACTGTGTTCTGAGAGGTCTGGCAAGTCACAGACACATTCCCCACACTCTGGGGACAAAAATGACATACTGTCCAACTGGTTTCCAGACATCCACACTTGTCTCATAGGGTGTCTACATATATCAGGCACATTTACACATTTGGTAAACATCTGGGTACTGCAGATGTTGGACACCTATGAGGAGGAAACCCTACATCCCATATGCCCTGCTCCCAGTTATTGTGTAGGACAGATGTTTCTGGAATGTCCAAATGCACTTGTAGTAACACTCACCTATTTGTTGGATGTTGGCTGTATGACATGGCACTGTAATGTTGCCCAGAGGGGACACACCACAGTCGATGGCAGTGATGGGTGTGGATACATACCAACACAGTCTGTCACAGCACACAGGCTATAACTGGTATACCTAGGACCATACAAGGTTACTAGGCTGTGAGCCTTGAGCCCCCATATGCCTAGGCCAGATACTAGCCCATGTGTATGCAAGGCAGCACCTGATGATCCAGTCCAACAGGGACACAGGTAGTATCCCAAGGGTGTATGTGCAGTCAACCATCCAATTATGCAGGTTCCACCTGCAAAGGTGCAAGGAGATGCCATGCCTGATGTGGACAGGGTGACCATTCCACAGCAGGGTGAGTGTGTGGGACACAGATTTGAGCCGCCAACAAGCCCAGTTGATGTCACACATCAGATTGACGGGCTGTGCCTGTGTTAGCAGAGTGGAGCTTGAGTTGCACTTCTGCAGCAGTCCTAACAATGTGGAGTCCGTGATTGCCTTGCATGCCAGACAGAGGTCACCTCTGAGGAGTATGTATGAAATCAGGTAGATGGTTGGCTTATAGCCTATCTGTGTATGGTAGATGTTTGAGGCCCTGGTATTCCCTGGTAGGGAACCTCTGTGATGTCCCCAGCTGCTGTATGTGCTGTGTGAGGTGAATGACGAACTGGGCATTTTGCACAATAATGGGCCTTATTGGGGGAATACATGGATGTTAGGACCCAATGTCCCTGGATGACATACCCCTATGTATGAGGTAGGCCATGTAGAAGGTTTACCCTACAACGGGGTGGTGGTGAAATGTCATGTTGCCATCGACCTGCATGCACAGATCTCTCACAACTGATTGCATGCCTAAGATGTTGTTAATACTGTGATAATATGTGGGAATGTCACTCTCCCCAAAGGGGTTGACACTGCATTTTCTGGTATGCAGCCTGAGGCCATGTTTTTGGCACCAGTCATGTATGTGCATGAGACCCTCCTAGGCAGATGTCCACATCATCTGCAGACATGGTTGGCCATAGACCAATGGCTGTGCCCTGCACCTCAGAAGTGTACATCACACATAACAGAGGTCCAAACACAGAACTACAGGTTATGCTGCTAGTTATGGGTCAACCGCTTGAGGTGGATTCCTCTATGTGGATTAGTTGGGTCATGTCAGCCCACCAGTGTGCTACTCCTATGGTAACATATGGTGTGAAGCATACTTGGGATTGTATATCTAATATGGCCAAGTGGGTGATAGTGTCAAAGACTTTGTCCATGTCAAGGTAGGCAGTGTGCACCGTCACCCTCCCATCCATGGCTTTGGTGACTGTGTCAAAGAGGTCAACTGAGTGTAACAGACGTGATCCCTTCCTTCACAAAGCATAACTGTGCGTGATGGAGTGTGTGGAGGTCGCCAATGTCCTTGTTAATGAGGTTCACTATAAACTGTGCTATGGCCTTGCAGAACAGCCTAGTTAGGCTGATGACTGCATAATGTGACAGATTTGTGGATACTCCACCTTAGTGTAAAGGGGTGACAGTGGCTGTCCTTCATACAGCTGGGGCAAAGGTGGTAGTCAGGCCTTCTTTGAATACGGTGTCTTATGGTGTTCTAAGGTTATGCTTGGGGTCATGTAGGATGCATCCTGTGATGTGATAGGCTCTCATGGCAGATGTATACCATGACTTTCACATAGCAGTGGTGACCTGTTCCCTACATATAAGAGAAGGGGACAGGTACTGTGGACATCCTTTTGTACTGATGGGGGGGCAGGGGGTGAAGCCTACACTGAATCTGTCAGGAATGAAGTATGCTATACCTACAACACTGATATAGCTGGTGTCCTTGACAACCACAAATGATCAGATGCAAGTGCTTCCTGTGATGTTACAGACATATGTGAATAATTGGAGATGATTGTCTGTAGTGGATGTCGACAATGTGGGCTCTGGGTTTGCTGTGCAGGTTTCCAGGAGTGATCCCATTCACTTGTTCACGTTAAGGAGACATTGCTCCAAAATGAGCACCTGCTCTAACTTTGTCTCAGACAGCGGAATGTCATCCCTGTTATAGACACGTATGTATTGCAGATGTCCACCAGACAGGTGTGCATATTCTTGCAGAGGATGATGTAGCCCTGTCGGGATATACCTGTCTCCATGCATCTATACAAATGCACATATAGCACTTGTGTATGTGTGGATATTGCTGACAGTCTCTACAGAGGGTTTGGGGGCTGTGAAGCTGTGTATACCACCCCCCAGGAAGCTGTATTCCATGTTGGAGGTGTATGTATGTCTGACACTAGCTAGATGGGTATTGTGGGAGACTGCAAACATGACTGGATGATGGTTGCTTTGCCACAGAGGATGACACTGTAGGGATGCTGCAGTGGTAACCTGTGTTGTGTAATATCAACTCCAACACACCTTCACCTCATGTGGTGGTAGCTCCTAGCTACACCAAGGTGTTTGTAATTCCAGTGTTGATGGCTGTCTGGCCATTTAAGTGCTGGCATGGGTATGTCTCCGAATATATGTTTGGGTCATTAAAGTAAGCTAGGATCAGAAACCACGAAAGGCAACAACTGTAAAACAGAATACCAGGACCAACAATGAAAAACCAGGAATATTTAATGACAAAACATCCACCGACTAAGCGCTTTCACCTAAAAAGGCATCATCAGAGTCGGTAAGTAAGCTAGAATTCAGGGTACAGACCCAAATCATAATACAGTTGATGAGGTCCATACAGGCAGAATGGGCTCCCTGGACACATGACTATGATTTGAATAGGCGTGTTGGCAACGGTGAACTGCCTCTGCAGTGTCCCCTGTGCATATTACTGCCTGTACAGTGTGGAGCTGTGCATGTGTCTCATATATACTGAAATCACATGTCCCATGGCATTTCTGTCCACACTTTGGGGTATGACTGTATGATAGGATGGTTGACCAGGTAAGGCTGGAGTGCTCTCTGCAGCCTTGAACCATGTGTGTGTGACTGCACAGATGTCAGCATTTCCCAGTGTTAAGAATGCTTGCACTGAGGGCAGAGTCATATGTGCTGTGCTGACAGTTGTATGTTGGTAGTGATAACCTCACCAGTTTTCCTAATGAAGGCACTATGGGAGTGGCAAGAACCATTGACAGATGTCTGAAGACCAGTTGAGACAGATGGTGGCCATCTCTGGCAAAGCATTGTGGTCTGTTGACCATATCATCCCACGCTCACAGGTACTGAAACCCCCTGGAATATCACAGGATAAAAGGTCACATGTTAAGGTAAATCATTTCCTGAATATATTGTGGCATCAGTCTGGGTGACAGCAGAATGCTGTATAAGGCTAGCGGCATACCTTCCT
The DNA here is from genome assembly GCF_019279795.1 of Protopterus annectens. Taxonomy (NCBI): domain Eukaryota; kingdom Metazoa; phylum Chordata; order Ceratodontiformes; family Protopteridae; genus Protopterus; species Protopterus annectens. The sequence goes on along the minus strand of NC_056725.1, from coordinate 479,802,108 downwards.
GGGACACATAATCAGTGTGCTCAATCATGTCTCACTGCATATAGTCCAGGGATGTACATCTCAGGTCAGGCATGCTAACATGGACTGTAACAGACTCATGGCAGTACCTGTTGATGAGAGACAGCAGTGCATATGTGATATGGTGGATTCTGTCACCTGACACACAAGTAACAGTGACCATCCACATATACAGCCAGGTGAGAGGCACATCAGTATGCCTCACAATAGGGTCTCCTATCTGTAATATGTTTGACATGTGGTACCTCCTGCATGTCTGTGGGACACAGGTGTGTGGTCATGTGTGGTATGTGCTGTGTAGTGCTGTGGCATTCATGCGTGGCTTTGCCTTGGAGGTCTCATTTCTTTGTGGATGTGTATGTTGGGGACCTCTGCATATGTGTGTCTGTGTGTGTGTGTGTGTGTGTGTGTGTGTGTGTGTGTGTGTGTGTGTGTGTGTGTGTGTGTGTGTGTGTGTGTATGTGTTGTGTAGATGTGGGTGATGTTTGAGGTGTACTGATTGCATTCACAACCTGTTTGGGGACAGATATGTGGGCTTGACAGGGAGAGAGCATGGAATGTAGGTTTCTAATGTCATTGCATCTCACACACAGTGTGTTTCTTGCTGGTGTTTGTAGATGGTTGTCCATCCATGTACATGAGGCAGGTGCTACACTGTGCCAGGATGCCTATATCAACTGGACTGGCAAAGAAAACTGTAGGACATTGCCCAGTCATATAGTCCAGAATCTGAGGGAGGAAGACCGGGGAGACATAAGGGGTGGGCCTACAGCTCAGGTGCTTAATACAACAGTAGCAGGCTGACACCACTGCATACAATGTAGACATGCTATGAACAAGCAGTAATAGGTGCAACAGGACAATGTATTTGAACACCTTATAGGACATGCAGAAAGTAGCAGGAAACATCAAAATCAGGAGGGCAATGCATGATGTATTGCCACTATGTTGCTGATAGCCACATACATGCTGTAGTGAAGGATGGAGGGGTATGCTGTGGGAGTTAACAGTGGATAGTGGTGGCAATTGTGGATGTGCAGGGTATGTACACAATAGTGAGCAATGAATGTGGTCCTGTAATATTTTCCCCTCTTCATGACTTTCAAGTGGGATGTACCACCATAGGAATCCACCTTTCTCAGAAGCTGAGACCGCTGCCATAATTGATGTCCTGAGACTCCATCACCAGGTGCTGTTGTCAAGGAGTCACCATAACCAGCAAGAACACACTGCACTGTGGGCAGACCTCGTGACATCAATTAATCATGTGGGCCAGCATGACAGGAGCTATAAGCAGGTCTGACATTGGGCCACTGATCTCATACATCATGCATGGCAAAGGGCCGTAGCTGTAGCCAGGGACCGTGCTGGCACCTGTGGAGGGGCTATTACACAACAACCACTCTCAGCCACAAATGAGTTCCTGGCACACCTGGGTTCAGCCACCAGCTCACAAGAATCATTGACACCATATGTCATGGAGGTGGGTGCCCCAGCTTCCACAGCTGAGGAGTGTCCAGGTAAGCATCCAGTTATCATCACGTTAATACTGTAGCACAGGTGGGGTTGTTGGGGGCTGAATCTGTCCCATTGGTTGACATCCCACTTCCTCTCCAATGTCCCCGCACACAGTCAGTAGGGTCTATATTATATTTTCAAAAGTTTCAAACATCGAACACCATATGGTCGAAACCATATGAGCGATGTTTGAAATTTCTAAAATATAATAAAAAAATAAAAATAAAAAACTATACTTACCTAAATGCTGTAGGCAACTATGGCATCTATGACTGTAGACACTAGCCATAGCCAGAGAGCTGGTGAGGTCCCACACAAGCAGATTGACAGGGGTTCTTGAAGTAGCACCTGTCAGAGGTGTCACAGCATTTGTCACCTGACACATGTTTTGGCCCATCATGGAGGCACAGGCACATTGTGAATGGTACACCAGATGGATGCTCAGGGTCATGGATGTCACACTGCCTGGCATGCATCACTCTATCTATGACATTGGTGATGCCTTACATCATTTCTCTAATGTAATGGAAAGACAGTGGAGTGACCCATTGCCAGCCATTAACCATGCAATGTCTGTGCTTGAAAATGTAGTGGGAGTAGGGCATTGGACATGTGCATGTAGGTCAGCAACAACATCAGCTGAAAGCTCACGTGGCCATGCACAGTCACACTCCTGTAGTGGCAGTACCACTAGTACTACCGAAAGAGGGTGCTGTCCACGCCACAACATGGCAGGCCATGGGAACATAGTCCTGGGCAGTCCCGTGAGGGACACAGACCCAGCAGACACCAGTCACCATCAGAAAGTAGTACTGCATTTGGCCTGGGCACGATGGTGCCAGTGCCACTCCTGGGGGAACCAGTTCCCGTGTTCATGGTCGGAGAAGGTGAACTGTCCATTCTGCCATGTACGTTCCACAGCTGTTCAACATACCCTCATGTAGGGCTGGCACATGGCTTGACTGTGCACATGCACACACTTACACATCACTATTACATGTAGGTCACCCCCAGACACACACAGCTCCTCTCCATGGCCCAGCTAACCAGCACCCCTTCAGACGCACACACAATGTCAACTGTGTGGCAGAGCCTAGGCCTTTGACAACTCCACACCAAACCTTGTGCATGTGATGATACCTGTGCCACATCCCTGTCATCCATACCATCAATGCAGGGACATGCTATTATGTGTCTGATGCACAGAGTGAATATAGTACAGTTAATTGCAGTTTGTAGTGCAGTAGTGTTATGCCCTGTAAGGTGTTGGTTGCTGGCAATTGTCATGCGTACACATCAAAGTGTATGTACCATTTTGCCATGATGCTGAATAGCTGTTAGTATTGTTGAGTGCCTGTTGTCTGCCAGACCTTATTCTGTTTCTGTTGCAGGTGTCTGCATGTGTACGTCATGGGGACCTGATGCCAATACAGCAGCTCAGGATGGCAATGCAACAATGTGACATCAGCAAGTTAAGGCTGTATATGTGCATGGTTACCTAGGTGTCTATGTGTAGAATAGTGTGTGAGGGACAATGGGGGCAGACAGCATAATCTTGCATGCATACCACTTGACACAGCATGCTACTCTTGATACACGTCAACTGGGAGTTTTGTAGGATCACAGGTTCATAGGATCATAGAAGGTTACTAGGGTAATGGCCCTGGTTCCCTTACAAGCCTAGCTATTACTTTATCCTCGACAGAATCATCGATCTGCACCTGCTGTCCCTGTCATTGAAGGACACAGGTGTGACCCCTGGGACAGATTTGTGGTTTCCAATCCCACACATCACTGATGTACTTGATGAGAGTCTGCATGGTACTCTGTTTGACATGTCTGGGAAGCACATTCCTGTGACAGGCCAGCCTCTGGGAAACAAACCTGTCTCTTCAGCAGGTTTTGTTGATGTCACATATCAGAATCAGGCCTGTCGAGCTGGTAATGCACAAAGAGTTAGACTCACATATATGGCCTAGCTGTTGAAGGGATGGGGACAACATTGCATCTAGGCATGCCACAGGCCACCTGTGGACAACCTGTCCAATACCGAGTGGGCCACTACTGATTCAAGGTTGTCTGCATGGAGCAGGTGTTGGAGGCCATGGATTACCTTTTGTGGATATTACTATGGCCTTTCCAGTTGCTGCAGATGTCTGGATAGGTACATACCAAATAGGCCATGGTACTAAATTATTGTTGTACTGACTGAGGACTATACAGAGGTAATGTCCACCTTTAGTCTGGATGCACTCCCTTTACCTATGTGGGAAACCATGTACAAGTCTTTTCTGACCACTTCCAATACTTGGCTGAATGCAACAGTGTTATCAGCCTGAATATCCAGGTCTCTCCACACAGGTTGTGTGTTTTTGGGGTTGCCATTGATGTGGGAAATAGATGCCAGGACCTTGGCACCATTCTGTACCCAATATATGCCCCCGTTGGAGTGAGTTAACATCAGTTGGTGGGTCAATGACAGACATCACACTATGTACAGTCACCACAGCCTTAGGCAGCACCTACAAATGGTGGTGGCAGTTAGCTTTCATGCCTAGATGCATGTGCATCATTGGGGACAACGGCTACTGACAGGGACTCCACATGTCTACATATTGCACAAACATGGGCAACACAGGCTAGGGTTGCCACCTTATCAAATGTGCAATGTAGGACTCTTCTTGTAGCATCATGAGACTTGGCAGGACAAACCATACCCATGGCAAGTGCAACAGACAGGAGTTCTCTTGGTTTTCCAGTATGAGAGCTTCTTTGTGTCATACTTCCATAGCTTATGCTATTTCTCATAACATTAAGGTGCTTCTGATGTGATGTAACTGCTTTATGCAACTATTACACAACTTTAGGAAATGTTTGTTGTCCTACACTCCTGGGACTGCTGTATTGTTTGAGCTATTTTCACAGGTCACACCTGGCCAAACATGGACTGCAACCTGCAGGGTGGGACAGGTGTTGGCCATACCTCTCACCTGTACAGATGTCTTCAGAATGTCCTGATGTTTGCCACATACTTTAGGTCCATTTGTCAAAACATTGTGGTTTTCTGGCAAATTAGTGGCATGTGATTAAAGACCGATGTTAGACAATAATTAAACATATATTTTCATTTCAGACTTCATACCCTTCAGAAAATGCATGTTAAAGCACAACCTGTTATGCTATCTACTTTCTCTATTTGTAAGAGTGATATTTAAAGATTGACCCTAATTTTGGGCCTTTGTCCCACTTTTCTGTACAGCTTTATCCAGATATCTTGCTGTAAGGTGTTGAAAGGTATGGTGGTGGCCCTAATACAGTCACCCTGCTGCAAGGGGATATACATGCATACACAAACACCCACGTATGAACTGTCCTTGTTGAGAGTAGAACCCCTACCTGCCTAGTTTTACATATAATTGCCCTATATACATAGTGCATGTGACACGCAGCTTAGAAGTAGTTGCAGTGTCTGTCACTTCTATTCAGGTGGATGGCATCTGCAGGTGCTGTAAGGATTGCCAGTGGGGGGTTAACAGGTTTGCACAGGCCCTTAAAATGGTATAACTATGAAACACACAAACACCCACACACACACACACACACACACACACACACACACACACACACACACACACACACACACACACACACACACACACACACTGCTGCAGGGGGATTTGCATTGAAACACACATATGCTCGCAGCATTGTACATTTGAGATTAAAACCCCTACCAATCCAGTTATGTACACTATAGACTGATGTACATATTGCATTGTGCCACAGTGCTACAGTGTTAGAAAATGTCCAACTGTGCTTCTAAGGTGGATGACATCAGTAGGTCCTGAATAGGTTGCCAATGGGGGAGGGTTAACAGGGTGGAAAAGGCCCACAAAATGGATTAACCATTACAGATACACACATGTATACACACACACACACACACACACACACACACACACACACACACACACACACACACACACACACACACACACACACACACACACACACACACACACACACACACACACACACACACACACACACACACACACACATACATGCAAACACACACGCAAGACTGCCATGCTGCTACAGGGGATATGCATACACAGACACATACACTCAAACAGTTGCTAGTATTGAGATTATAGCCCCTACCTATCTAGGTATATGTACTATAGTGCTACATACTTATTGCATGTGCCATGGAGCTTATATGGCTGAAGAGTGTCCAATGGTGCATCTAAGATGGATGTCATCAACAGGCCCTGTAAAGTAGTGCAATGGGGGTTAACAGGATGAAACAGGCCTCAAAATGGTATAACCAATACACATATGACAGACACACTACAATAGGGGATATATTTCACACACACATACACACTCACACAGTTGCCAGTATTGATATTAGAGCCCCTACCTATCTAGTTTTATGTACTATAGTGTTAGGTACTTATCATGTGTGCCACAGAGCTTATATGGCTAGAGAATGTCCAATGGTGCATCTAAGGTGGACGACATCAACAGGCCCTGTAAAGTAGTGCAATGGGGGGATAACAGGGTGGAACAGGCCTTAATATATATATATTGGCATTGCACACACATAGGCAGGAAACACACACAGCTACAAGGGGATATACTTAAACACAAACACACACACACACACACACACACACACACACACACACACACACACACACACACACACACACACACACACACAGTGAGTTGGTGTTATTAGGATTAGAACCCCTACCTATATAACTATGTACACTATAGTGCTACATACTTATTGCATGCACCACAGGGCTTATGAATTTGGAGAGTGTCTGCCACTGCTGTTGGGGTGGATGACATCAATAGCCTCTGACAGGTAGGCCACTGTTGTGCAGGACACTAGTCACAGGGCCATAAAATGGGTGAGCATTACACAAGCATAGGCCTGGTGGGCATGTGTATTCTGCTGTATATGTAATAGATACAGAAACACACACACACACACACACACACACACACACACACACACACACACACACACACACACACACAAGGCGAGTGATGTAAGATTACAACCCCCTACCTAATTACAGAATGGAGCCCACCATAGTATTTGCACATGCCACTGGTTACAAGTGGTGTACAAGTGGCTGTAGCACTACATCACTCTATGCCTTTCAGAGTGTCTCTCTCTCTCTCTCTCTCTCTCTGTCTGTCTTTCTCCCCCTGTATCTGCCTTTCTATAAATGATATATTTGTATATGTTATATATATATATATATATATATATATATATATATATATATAGATATAGATATATATATATACATATATATATCACACCCAACAGATCCAGATATATCTTATATGTGCCACATACAGATAGAAGAGGGTAATCATGTCTGATGGGGGTGAGGAGAGACAGTTAAGGTGTACATAACTCTCTGTATTCACAGGCATATATGGACATCACAGTTCTATAGTCAGATGTGGTTTCAGATAGGAGATGAAATTAGCTAAGTGTGGGGCATGCCCAGTATGACCATAAGTACTAACAGTGGGTCTCTAGGCCTACTTGTACTCCAGTCTAGGATTTTGTGTGCTACAGCCAATTGGCTGATGAACCTGTATAAACAGTCCTGCACCTCACTGATATACTGGCTGAGGGATCTCCTGGCTGTGTGCTATCCTTATTAACTGAGTCATATCTATGGTGGGTACAGAGTGTATTGGACTAAGCAGAGTTTTGTATAATATGTGTGGTATATTTTACATAGCACTGTGATTTCCTGGTATGTCAGTGGCAGATCAATAAAGATTTATGTGAGGAACCGCTGACAGACATTTGACTACTGACTACATACACTGCAGTGAAACCTTGCTACTGCACGTATTATTGTTGTCTGCACATTGTACATCTGTCTAGCCAGTGGTTCCTCCTTCCTGTTATATGTGGGTCTTTGTCCTGCTCTACTCCAGTTCCAGGCTTTCTCCAGAGTTGCTGCTCTATGTAGTTGTAGTTATGGTGTGACTGGGGTAGAAGTTGTAACACACCACACAGAGTTATGGACTTCACACATCTGACTGTACCTGTTTTACAGGTTGTCCAGCATTGTGCCCCATACATCTGCTGTGGACCTAAGATGGTTTGTGTTTCACTGTTATAAGGCTACATGTTGGCCATACTTCTCAAACTCTTACAGCCAGACATTTGGACAGGGTCATATATAACAATAGGAAACAGGCCCAAACATGGGGACAGGGTCTTAATATTGATGTTATAAACATAGAGAGTTGGTGGACTGGTTTCGTATTAGCTTGCAGTTTCATATGAGTATGAAGTCTGCATCCCAACTGTCTGCCATTTATGTTTTCACATCAACCTTTATTGGTTTGCCAATAGTTTGCCAGACAAATGCAATGTTATGACAAATGGAACATATATATGAGGCATACGTGTAGACATTCTGCTACACCCTGTCATTCTAAGGGTATGGATGGTGCCCACTGACTTGTCAGTACTGACACAGTTATGTGGCAGCCTTTCTATCCTGGTGCTACACTGACTTGTCACAACCTGCTGTTCTACCAGCTGCTGTCTAGGTTACTCAGAGCTGTGTACTGTCCATATCTGTGGCCACCTGTCCCTCCATTGTCATAGGTTCATAGGTTCATAGGTAGGTATTGGGCTATTGGTCCTAGGGCCTATGTAAGCCTAGCCAAAAGGTACCCTGGCTTTTGCCACCCAAGAAAATTATTTTTCTGTGCCCCTGTCGAGCAGAGCCACAAAAGTGATTCCTGGGGTGAATTTCCTATCTTTCATCCAATCATCAAGATTTTTCTTGAGTGCTCTGGCTTTATCCAGCTTTTCTGCAGTAACAAATGACATCTGGACAGTATGTAGAACTCCTACCATAGGTGTAACTCACATGCAAAATAGTAGGCGCAGCCAGTCTCGACCTATGAATGTTTTTAACCACAGTAATGTACATAGCCCAGTAAGCCACAACAGCCACCGGTCAGTGCAGTGTACCTCCTGACACTATTAACCACACACATACATAGCACATTGACCCCTGCATATTGTGGAAATGTAACCTGTTAGCAAGTTGATTGGGACAGCCCTGGGAATGTGCGGTCTGCTACTATTACTTTACAATCATAAATGTTACTGCAATTGTATGGGAACACAGGTGTGCTGGGGGTAGGGGACCATTCAACTGTACATAGTTTTGCAGAATGCCTAGATGTTTGCCTCATATTTTGGGTCCCTTTTTCATAAAATTGTGGTTTTCTAGCAAATTACTGGCAAATTACTAAAGACTGAAGTTAGAAAACAATGACAGACATTTGAGTTTCAGACTTCATACCCTTCAGAAAAATCCATGCTAATGCAAAACCTGTTATTCTATCAACTTTCTAAGTTTGTAAGTGCAATATTTCACAATTGTCCCACTTTTTGGGCCTTTGTCTCATTTTTCTTTATGGCTTTGTACAGATTTCTTGCTTTAAGAGGTTGAGAGGTATGTAGGGGACTCCAACATTGACATCCATGCATCTGTCCTTTGGCCCTGCTGTTTGTAAGTCCCTCACATAGTGCAGTGGGTTTTGCTGGCTTGGGGCCTACTGCATATTTTGGGGCAGCTAGTATTTGCCAGACAGTCCCAGTTGTCCCACATAGCTGTTAGTTGTCTGCTGTTATGCTGGTAGCCCACTCCATTCCCTTGCATACATGCAGCAATACGATACATATGCTATCACAGTCTACTACACCATTCATTTATTGTTAAGAAGAGTGACTTACCTTGTGCCCGCAGCAGTTGAGAGGACAGTGCTTCAGGGCTGAATCTGTTGGTGCACACAGCCTATACATGGTAAGGTACAGGTAGTGTGGTGCGGCTGGCACCCTTTTATTATGTCTGTGAGTCAGAGTGAGGTGTCAGTCCCTGGGGGCCTAGGTTGTCAGTGCATGTGCTATACATTGCCTCTTTGCCAAGGACAGGGCATACTGGGCATGCATACATCTGCCTACAGGGATAGGCTCAGAGGGTTCCTCCTCTGATTCTCCTTGTGGTTGTGGGGACCTTGGCACTGGTGGGGGGCTGCATGTCCCTCTCATGTGATGTTCCTGCCTCAGCAGTTTCTACAGGATCATATTGTGTAGCATGGACATACTATGAGCATGTGTGCACATGTGGCTGGATAGTACTGAAGGGCCCCACGAGATATGCCAAGATACCAGAACTGTGACTTGAGCAGCCCAAACACATGCTCTATTATGTTCCTAGTTTGTCAGTGTGCCTCATTATGGCATTCTTCAGTTGGTGTATGTGCATTTCTGATGGGTATCATCATCTGCGGTTCCAGTGCATTGCCAGCATCCCCAGTAGATGACCGTACAGGATGTCCCACATGGCAAATTCTGGTACAGGTCTGATGCGTGCCAGATGTGGGAGTCATGATAACTGCCAGGGCTGTCAGCACACACATTCATGATAATGGCCTGGGCATTGCACATGACCTGGCAGTTGATGGAGTGATACCCCATGCGGTTAATATAGAGTCAACCCTCCTCACTGGGTGGTGCTATGATGTGCACATGAGTGCAATCTATGGCACCCAGTACCTCTGGGTAGTGTGCTACATGGTGGAATAGATGTATATTGCTGGTCCCCTCCTCAGGGGTGCAGGGTAAATGGCATGTGTTAGCATGACATCCAGGAACTGGTGGAGTGCCCTGGATGTGAATACCTGTGAGACCCCCATCATGTCCCCAGTAGGTCTTTGGAAGGTACCTGTAGCTAGTATTCTTAAGACTACACATACCTTTGTTTCCACTGAGATGGGTTCCCCTTTGTTGGCTCTGGGCCTGAGGTGAGGGTGGCAAAGCTTTCTGAGTTCCTGTAGTATGTCCCTGTCCACTTTGTAGTGCTCTACTCCAGCTTATGTAGCCCCTGAAAGGTTACCCTGGGCCTGAACACTCTTCTCCTTCTCAGTCTAGGCCTATTGTCAGCAGTGACCTCAGCTTCTAGCACATACAGATGTAGCAGAGCAGCAGCAGCCCCTAGCATTTTGTCTGTTAAAATTCCCAAGTGGGTACTCCAATGGCGCAGAGTATGTGGGAAACAGCAGATTGAAGGGTGTATGCATACTTTATACTGGTGTGCTGCAGACGCAGCCTGTGTGATTGGCTGACTATGATACTTTCCACCTGCCAGGTATATCATTGAGGGGTTTGAATGGGCCAGTGTCAGTGGAACAGGGCTTATCAGTCATTTATACTTGACTGGCTTTCCCAGGCTATTTCCTTTTATTGTATATTTTTTTAATTTCTTCAACTGATAAGCACTGAGGCATGCCATGCAAACCCATGGTGCTAGTATAAACATTGCTCAGCAGTTTGGACCCTCCCCTGTACACAGTCATGCTTAGCTTTTCTTTAACCAGGTAAAACATGCGCCACAGGGCTAAGCATAACTTAGCTACCTCAGACACACCCCCTGCTTAGCTGTACTTAGCTGAGCGCAAACAGGCGCCGCTAAGCTTCAATCCACTTAAACATGATGTGACACCCCCCTTTTGATGTTAGCTATCTGTTCTGCCTACACCAACACAGTTCTAGCCCTACCATGGTTAGTACCTGTGGACACAGTGGCCCTTATTGCTATTTAATAACTGTAACTCATTTACATACACCTAATTGTTTACATCATGGATACTGCACTACACCAGGGCCTGTCTCCTTAGCAACCACTGTAGCCTGCCATTGTATGACTCTACATGCTGGGCACTATAATGCAATACTTTTGGATATGTGTAAATGTCATATTTTACAGTTTTTTTTTTTTTTTTTTTGCAAAACGGCATGTTTGCATGTCATTGCGTGCTGCTTAAATGCAAAATATGTATTAAAAAAAAAATCATAATTTTGTTGTGTTTAATATTTTACCTTAAATGAAGACAAGACACTTCTTCCTCTCTTTCAGTGGTATTTATTACACACATGTGGAAGCCTACTGGAAAGTACCAGGGAAACTCCTCGAACAAAGGAATGCATAAGCTTATATGCTGGTGATATTGCTGACAGTACAAAAATATAAACTAGACCAATTAAAATAGTACAAAAGACAATTAACCAATCAGTGGTTTACCCATAGGCTTGAAGCAGTTCACATTACTACATCTCTAGGCAGAGAAAGAAAATCGGATATACTTCCATATAAGGCACATTTCCTGCTATCAAACAGGCTCTTGTTTTTCAGTACTTTTCCACTATTCACAATTTACTTAATAGCTCATAGTACATAGTTCAAATCGATACATACAGGTTTTCACATACTCAATCTCCTTAAATACATGCTTTGACCATTCATATTCTACAATCCCCCATTTGATGTTGTGTAAGCATCACCATTTAGTCTATCATACATTTGCCCTAAGTCTAACATAACCATGTGGCTAGTTCCTTCAACATTGTCACATATTTTTATTTCATCATCCATAACTGTAGGCATATAAAACTTTGGCACCTTTTTAGTAGTCTTAAAAGACATTAGTTTCAAAATCAATGCTTTGATTAAAAACACAACAAGAAAAGCAATAAGAGCTAATACTGCGATTAATAGGATTAACTTTAAAAGTCCGCCTCCCCAACCTGAGAACAGGTTAGTTAGCCATGTCCACATTGAGTTAACGGCCTCCTTGGCCTTAGAGAGTTCGGAGACTCTCTGAATGAGTTCAAGATGACTTTCAATTTTGTGCTGTTTGTCAGAAATAAACGTACAGCACTCCTCCTGGATTAAAGTGCAAGTTCCACCTTTCGCCACTAGGGTGAAATCGAGAGCCATACAGTTTTGAAGGACTACAGTTTTCATAGCAGTCAGTTCATCAGTCACTAGTTCTAAAGCAGAAAATGTGGCATTGCTTAATACTTCAAGCAATTTAGACAGTTTTCTCAGTTCCCAGATTGATTTTGCTGCTCCGTATGCTGGAATTATACCAGCCCATGATCTGACGTCATCACCCAAGTCCATATGATATAGTCCTTTGGTGCCAGAATGAGCTAAGTCATGATGATAAATCCATGATGCATCAATTTGGCCTAACAGATTGGCAGGCTTTTTAACCTCTCGCACGTTCCAAATTTTTCCTTGAGGTAAGGCAGATGTATGTCGGATGGCTGGGACTAGATAACCTAAGAAACAGCTACCGGACCAGTTTTCTGGTAGCCATTTATAGGCCCTTCTTCCACATATAAAATAACAGTCTTGCACCAGGGTGGTAACATTTGAAGAATGGTCACTGCCCATGGTTATGCCATGGAATATGGCAAGACATACAATATTACGAGAACCAAATAATGAGGCGTTTGTCAATATGGGCTGAATGGCTTCAAATGAAACTCGACAGCCTGAGGCTAGGTGTTTTCCTTCTGTATAACTGCATTGGTATTCAATTGTCGTGTTGCAAATACTTTGTCCCATTTTTCGAGTCCAGTGATGTTGACTTGAGTAATTCCGTTGGAAACACAGAGTGCCATTGCGACGGAGAGAAAGTTGTAATGCAATAGATTTACTGGATGTAATGTTAGCAGTGTTGTCAAGCAGACTAGTCCATGTATCAATGATAATTAGTGGAGCCACAGCCAATGACAATCCCCCATTTACGGAGGGAATGGAAGTACAGATCCAGCAGTTAGAGACATTGAATGTAGAAGCATAAACATATTTAATGGCTTGATAGGTGTTAAAAGGTGGGTGCCAAATGGCTCGCTTAGTGTGATGCGTCGATGGAGCAGGAAATAAAAATGGCCACAGCAAAAATAATAGCACAACAAGAATGACCTCCAAAATGATTGTCCAATATTTTTGTGGAAATGGTGGTTGAGTCTGTGTAGTGTCAGAAGTTTGGAGTTTTCCAAAAGGATAAATAATAGGCATTGTCAGGTACTAGAACAGTTCTACTGCAAGTATGATTAGCAATGGGAGGAGAATCTGGAATTGAAAAAGGTAAAGGCTGTTGATCTTCAGACGGCACAACTTTTTTGATGTGTGAAATGTGGATCCAAGTTGTAGATCCCTGCAGTCGCACAGCAGATGACGTTGTTAGAAGAACCAGGAAGGGCCCCTTCCAGTGCAGCTGGAGCGCTGTCTTTCTAGAGAAGGATTTAACGTAGACCCAATCCTCTGGTTGCAAAGCGGATGCTAGAAAAGGATCAGGAAAATGTTGAGCAACTGCTACTTGACGGTGGTGAAACTGTAAGAAAGAAACAAGAGATTTGCAATACAAAAGAATATCATTATCAAATGCATCATTTTCAGAAAAAGGTGGTGGTGGTGGTGTCATGGGCATACGCAAAGGGCGACCCATGACAATTTCATGTGGAGAAAGACCCTTAGTAGGATGCGGTTGTGACCACATAGAAAGTAAGGCTAGTGGTAAGGCCTGCACCCAAGTTAGGCCTGTTTCTGAAGTGACTTTAGCAAGTCTGGTTTTCAAGGTCTGGTTCATACGTTCAATAATACCTGATGCCTGTGGTCTGTATAGACAATGAAATTTCAAAGTAATGCCTAACACTGTACACAATGAATCAACTAACCTAGCAGTAAAATGTGTCCCTCGGTCAGAATATATTTGACAAGGAACACCAAAACGAGGTATCAATTCATAACACAACTTTTTTGCAACTGAAATAGCATCATTTGTAGCACATGGGTAGGCTTCTAACCACCCCAAAAAAAGCCAACAATAGTCAAAACATATTTAAAATGAGCACAAAGTGGAAGTTCAATAAAGTCCCATTGCAAGGCACAAAACGGTCCCATTAGTTTTGGCACAGGTTGAGCGGGAGCCAGAGTGCCCTTCGAAATGTTATGCTGTAAACAAATGGAGCATGTGCTCAAAAAATGTTGCACAGAAGCAGAAAGTCCTGGGGCAAACCAATCCTTCTCGATTTGTTTGATCAATGCTTGTACCCCTACATGAGCTGGCAAATGATACACTTTTATAATGTAGGGTAAATTAATCTGTCATCAGGGTGCTGCCAAATTGAATCAGAACATTGGAAACAATTGTGGGCCAGCCATGTTTTTCTTTCTGATTCCGATGCTTCCCTTTGTAATGCTTTCAATACAGTAGTGTCAAAAGTAACTGTTTGTAAAATAGGCTGCAGAAATTTTCCCTGAACAGTATTTGAAAGAGGAGCCTGCTTGGCAGCCCAGTCAGCTAAATTATTTCCCTTAGCTACTCGGGAGCTGTTAGACTGGTGAGCTGCACACTTGACAACAGCAATTTTGGAAAGTAATAATAAATCCTGTAAGAGGTGATCAATATACAGGTAATTTTTAATTGGTGCCCCAGAAGATGTCAAAAAAACCCTTTCCTTCCATAGGGTACCAAAATCATGAACAATACCATGGGCATAACGTGAATCAGTAGATATAGTAACAGATCTGTCTTTGGTCATTTTACATGCATGCGAAAGTGCCACTAATTCCGCGGCTTGTGCGGAAGTGGCAGGTGGTAATTGTCCAGTTTGTAAAACCTCACATGGTGAGCAGACTGACCATGCAGCCTGAAGTTCTCCAAAATTATTTCGTAAACAGGATCCATCTACTAAAAGAACTAAATCAGGATTAAGCAAAGGAACATCTTGCAAATCTAATCTAGGAGACATAACAGTGTTAACTACAAGTACACAGTCATGTGGTTCACCCTCATCACTAGTTGGAATTAATGATGCAGGGTTTAGTGGTGGGCAGCTTGTAATTTGAACAGCGGATTACTTAATAAACTTAACTCATATTTAGTGAGGCGAGCATTAGAAAGATTTTGAGTCTTTGTTTTTAAAAGTAATGCTTGTACCACATAAGGTACTGCTAACATATGTGTCTATAGTAGTTTTAAAAGCAGCAATTTTTGATTGGTAATTAAACAATTAATGATGTAAATTAAGCATATAAAAAGCTTGGTAATTATGTTGCAAAGTTGTCTGAAGAAGTGGGGGCATTGACCTCCACGAAAGCGCTTACATTAAAGGCTTGCAATTTTCATTGTTTGAGTTATGGGACTCTTCTGTGTTTCATACGCTTGCTGTGCATTGTTTTTTACTGCTAATATAGTGTCATGTCCTAATGTTAATGGTGCTGCCATATCTATCAAAACAGCAGTGGCTGCCACTGCTCGTAAACAGGATGGGTAGCCAGAAGCAACAGGGTCTAACTGAGTACTATAATATGCTATAGGTCGATAGCCTCCTGTGTGCGCTTGCACCAGCAGGCCCAGGACAGTTTTATTTCTTTCACAACAAAAGAAAACAAAGAATTTAGAATAATCTTGGAGCCCCAGGGCATGTGGGTTAATCAATGCCGTTTTAATAGCCTGAAAGGTGTTTTCATGTTCAGGGGACCAAGGCAGAGGGTCTGTGACCTCCTTTTTTAGAAGCTGTAACAGAGGGGCCGGAATTTCTGAAAAATTGGGCACCCACTGTCTGCAATAACCTGCTAGGCCAAGGAATCCCCCGAGGGCAGGGAGCAGTCTAAATGGAGGTGATTCTGCTCGGAAGTATTTGACATGAACCTATAGAAATGATGTGGCCTAGGTATTGTACGTTCTCTTGAGCAAACTGCAATTTAGATTTATTTACCTTAAAACCTCGTTCGGCTAAAAATCTTAAAACTAGAAGTGAGTCCTCTACACAAGACTGGGTATCTTGTGAAGCGATAAGAATATCATTTACATACTGAACCAATACTGAACGTGGTGGTAATTGTAAATACTGCAGTTGTCTGTGCATCTCTCTGGAAATCAAGGTTGGAGATTCTACATACCCTTGGGATAGTCGGGTCCAAGTGTACTGTTGGCCCTTATAAGTGAATGCAAACAAATACCGGCTATCTGCATGTACTTGGATAGAGAAGAAAGCTGATGAAATATCTATAACCATAAAACAATGTGCTGTAGGTGGGATACAGCTTAAAATCATAGCTGGGTTTGGTACGATTGGGAAAACCAGCAAGACAGCTTTATTGACTTCTCACAAGTCTTGTACAAATCTGTAAGCTTGCTTACCAGGTTTCTTTACTGGTAGAACTGGAGTATTACACGGACTTGTTGTAGGTACTATAATTCCTTATTTTACCAGGGCAGAAATGACGGGGGCAATACCAGATGCGTCTTCTGCCATCAAAGGGTACTGTGGTACCCAAGGTAACTTTGTTATATGTTTTAAGGTTATTTTAACAGGAGTGGCTGAAATTAAAAACCCAACATCATTATCATGAGTGGTCCATAGATGAGAGGGTAATGAGGTTAAATGCTTATTCTTATCAAGGTCAGACTGCATACATATTGTTTGCAGAGTGATGTTTTCATCTAAAGTAGCTAAAATACTATCTTGTTTGTTTGAAGGTACTTGTAAATATACTTCAGCTGTACAGAAGATAGTTGCTCCCATCTTACAGAGCAAATCTCTTCCCAATAAATTTAAAGGTGCTGAGGGTCCTACTAAAAATGCATGATTTTCTTGCAAAGGTCCCAAAGTTACTGGGACAGGGATGGTTTCAGAATATTCAATAGGAATGCCAGAGACACCAACCCCTCTAGTTACGTTATTGGAGAGGGGGACATTTATTGCTGCTTCGCCGGCTAACATAGATTTGGATGCTCCATTATCAATCAAGAAGGGGTATGGTTTATTTTTAACAAGTAACATAACATGTGGTCCATCTTGAACCACCGGTATGAAAGGGCACAACTGCTGTTGTCCTTGTTCAGGGAACCTTTATTGTGATGAGTGCCAATTGGATGGAGTCCAATTAGAATTCCACTGAGGTGACGTATCAGTGGGTGGGGCAGGTTGCTCAGCCAGATACGGACATTCATTTCTCCAGTGGCCTACTTGGCCGCAACCAAAACACTCCATTTGATTTTGGGGTGTGGCTGATCGATCCTCCTGCCAGTTTTGTCTGTTATGGTTTCCGCACCTTGGCGTCCACCTCACCCTCTTCCCTGTCCACATCTTCCCCGTCCACGCTGCCCGAAGGCAGTGCACATCTGAATCTGTGCTTTAACCAATTTCTCTTGTAAGTCCTTTTTTTCCTGTGCTAAGTGATCGGAGAGGTATTGCACTTGTGTAACTAATTTGTGCAATCCAAGACTAGGCCAGTTTAAACACACTTCCTTTAGCTTATCTCATAATTGTGGGCATAACCCATCTATGAAAGCAACCGACAATCCACTTTGTGCAGGCCCTTTGGTGGGTTCAGGGTACCCAGAATAAGCCCCAAAGGTTTCAGTGAGACGATTTAAATACTTGTCCACAGGTTCATCTTCTTTTTGAAGAACTGACTTGATTTTGGGCCAGTTGGGTGTGGGTGTTACTATTATTGTGATAGTATCTACTATATGCTGTCTAACCACTTCGAATCGATTATCTCCATGTGAGTCATGTTTTAGAATCGGAGTAGGGACATTGGCATGGTCCCAAATCTGTTTCATCAGATCAGCCGGTATGGTGTACTGAAGAACTGCCTTAACTTCTTCTGTCGTAGGATTTTGTAAACAAATATGTCCTGCCAGCACACGCTGGAACTTAGCTGGATTAGTATGAATAAGCGGTAACGATTTAGTAATGGCTTGAAAATCAACCTCCGACCATGCCCTAGGTACTTACCTCCCTCAAAGGTAAAAATCTGTCGTCATCTGATGATTACGACCCTGAATCTGGATTAAATTTATCTGGTCCAAAATACCCATCCCCACTGTCAATTATAGTGGGGAACTGACCAAAATGCCTTTGTCAGTGTAAATGTCATTTTCCTTTACTTTTATAGTAGGGTTTAACTTTAAAATACATTACAGCTTTTGCTTCTTTATGAGTCTTACTACGAGTTTTTGGTCCCTTTTTTCTATCGCTTGTTTCTGGATCTAAGTCACTAGAGTGACTGTCCACTGCTCGTTCCCTTTCTTTAGGGGTGGGGTCTTTAGTAGTGGAATCTGGTTGCTGTGCTTCCACTCCTTGTTGAGTGAGGGGGGGCTGATACT
This sequence comes from Protopterus annectens, assembly GCF_019279795.1. NCBI lineage: Eukaryota > Metazoa > Chordata > Ceratodontiformes > Protopteridae > Protopterus > Protopterus annectens. The sequence continues at coordinate 479,783,526 of NC_056725.1, read as the reverse complement.
GTGGGGGTGCAATCGATGGTGCAGTTGGTGGTGGGGGAAGTCAAGCATTATCGTCTTCCGACAATTCAGTTATCTGTAATTTAGCTAATTCCTTCACAGGATAAAGCCTCTTAAAGGGTGGGTCCTTCAAACATTTACTGTTTACTATATCTAAATTACTAGCAGTTTGTTGTAATTCTTTCAGTTGCTCTTTTAATTTCTGCTGATTATCCTTTACGCTACTAATAACCGAATCCTTTTCTCTTTCTTTCGCCTCTGTCATCCAATCATTAAATGCTGCCCAGCACAACCCTAGTATTCTTCTCCCTTTTCTTTTTAATTTCCCTTGGAGATTAAGCAAAATATTTTTATTAAAACTACCATTTTCTGGAAAGGCGAGTTTACTATCGTCCTCAGTGGGGGCGACCCACTGACTTATAAACATACAAATGTCCCGGGACACACGAAAATACATATAACCAGCTGATGTACCTCTTTCTGGCTCTTTTATGGTTCCCACACTTGCTCCCATTTTCACACAATAAGCTATTCTGTATTTTACAGAAGTAGCTATGACATTTTGTAAACGTTGTTCTCCCCACTCTCGTAACTCCTTTCACTCTTATGTCACCAGTGTTTCGTTTTAACCCACTCTCATACTGCACAATCAATAGTAGAGGGAAAAGAAAAAAAAATGCATGCCACTTACCTCAAAACAACTGAATGAGAGGATTTATTACATTTCTATAAAATTACCAATACCAAATTTGTGAAGCAGATAAGTACAGGAAATGAAAGAAACACTGCCAGAACAGAAAATTCTGTCATGGGCCCTTTTACTAGCAGTACTTCGTTCAATCCCCAACTACCGCAGCCGTTGTCAGTTCAGATCTGAGTAAATGGCACCAATTGTTGTGTTTAATATTTTACCTTAAATGAAGACAAGACACTTCTTCCTCTCTTTCAGTGGTATTTATTACACACGTGTGGGAGCCTACTAGAAAGTACCAGGGAGACTTCCCGAACAAAGGAATGCATAAGCTTATATGCTGGTGATATTGCTGACAGTACAAAAATATAAACTAGACCAATTAAAATAGTACAAACGACAATTAACCAATCAGTGGTTTACCCATAGGCTTGAAGCAGTTCACATTACTACATCTCTAGGCAGAGAAAGAAAATTGGATATACTTTCATATAAGGCACATTTCCTGCTATCAAACAGGCTCTTGTTTTTCAGTACTTTTCCACTATTCACAGTTTACTTAATAGCTCGTAGTACAGAGTTCAAATCGATACATACAGGTTTTTACATACTCAATCTCCTTGAACACATGCTTTGACCATTCATATTCTACAATTTGCATTGCTTTTTTAACTCACTGGCCATAGTTTTCACCATTTGCATGTCTACTGTACAATATCCACCCTTTTTGGGGGCTTTTACAGCCACTGTTTAAAATTTATATCCCGCCACACTGTTTGTAACCGCGTACATTTCTTATACTACCACAGCACCTACACGGGTACCTTTCTGCTTGCTGAATCTCAACTTCACTTCATTTGCATGGTTTTCACCAACTTTTGAGGTGATTTGTATTCTGCGGACACCTCCATGTCTGCACGATGTCCACATGCTCGTGCACTCCCCCAGCCCTGTTTCCTGGATCGCTCAGTGGCCGTGTTCTGTGTTCAGGCCAGCAACACTATTCTTACATGGAGAATCACTCTGTGTAGGGTTTATTGAATTCCACCTTATGTTTTGTGCCTGTCTTGTGCATTTAATTAATCAGAGTGCTAAAAGTTTTAGAACTCTGCTTGGAAAGTTCAAAGATACTCTTGAGTTGTTCGCATGAGCTACTATGCTTAAATCCATATAATGCTATATATATTAGATTTAAAAAGTCATCTTAAAAGTTTTGTATTTATCACTAGACCCAAATATATGTTTGGGATGTCATCGTTTTTTTGACTCAGTAGATTTTGGTGACTGGGGTGAGGTTCATGACGGTAGTCATTTAACACTTTGGATTTTGTAAATCCAAAAAAGTGCCAAGGTCCGCTGTAAGGTGATCCAAACAATTTTATTTTCACAAAATTAAAAAAGCCACGCTACTTTATAGCCCCGATAACAGCAATGCAAACAACAGAATTAACGCTCTTACATACACATTAAGGAAACTGCGTTTTCGTCATAAAGACTTCATCAGACAAAGTAAAAAACTTTAACACACATTTAAATACCTATTTGAACTAATTAAAAACTCTTTCATTGGCCATATTTCCTACCATACCTATTCAAACACACCAATCCAAACTTCTATTTCATTTAATTCATTAATATTAATGACTATGTCATGAAAGTGCTCCGTGCTTTTGTTAAAACACCTATTATAAAAATTAAAAAACTGACATTCAACTTTAAAAACTGATCCATGGTTTATATGAAATATAAATTAATAAATAAATAATTAGTTAAATAAATAATGATTAAAAAAACATTTTACCACTAAATAAATAACAATTAATTTGATGATGAAAGGGCTAAAGGATGCCATCCTATGCTAATGCCCTCTAGTGTCCGTATTCAGAACTACTCTATAATTTATTAGCCCTTATTTTTAATAGGGGTGTTATAGTTAAAAATTCATTCCAACACTAGCCCAGGAATGAATGAATTTTTAACTATAACTGCAAAGAAAAGAGAACTGCCACAGCAGAACAAAGCAAACATGCAATAGATCAGCTACATAACACATTTTGCAACACAATCCTGGGTTGGGAAAGTATAAAACAAGAAAGCAGGCAGCTGGATGCATGCCTGACAATGGGAGGGGAATCGGATTGAAAAGTGAAGTAAAGGGCAATAGATGAATCATGGCAGCCAAGCATAAGTCAACACCAAAGGCCCCACAATAGCAGTACCTGCTGTAAAACCCATAATTAAGATACTCTGCAGCTGGAATTGCACATACACACCCAATTACACCAGCATCATCCATTGCACAATAGTATAAGGTGTGAAAGCCCCCCACACACACTTTTGTATTCCCAGATACTCTGCACCATTGGTGTGTACAGACGTGGAACTTTTAATATGTACATATTAGGGGCTACCATAGCTTAGATTCACCAGCATGTGTTGGAGACTGACGGTTGTGTGGAGGATGATGCTGACAACCATCTCAGGCACCGGAGGAGGAGAAGAGTGTTCTGACCCAGGGTAACCTACCAGGGGCTACATGATCTGGAGATAGTAGAGCATTACAGGGTGGACAGGGACACCATACAGCAACTTGTTGAGCTGTGCCGGCCATGCCTCAAAGCCAGAAATAACAGAGGGGAACCCATCCCAGTGGACACGAAGGTATGTGTAAGCTTGAGAATACTAGCCACAGGTACCTTTCAAAGGCCAACTGGGGATGCCATGGGGATCTCACAGGCATCAGCATCCAGGGTACTCCACCAGTTCCTGGATGCCATGTTACCACATGCCAATGAGCACATATACTTCCCCCGAATGCAGGAGGAGTTGGCCAGCAATATGCGTCTCTTCCACTGCATGGCAGACTACTCAGAGGTACTGGGTGCAATAGACTGCACGCACATACACATCAAGACACCATCCAATGAGCAGGGTAGGCGCTATATAAACCGCAAAGGATACCCTTCCATCAACTGCCAGGTCATGGGCAATGCCCAGGGCATTATCATGGATGCGTGTTCTGGCAGCCCTGGAAGCTATCACGACTCCCACATCTGGCATGCCTCACAGCTGTATCAGGTATTTGCCAGGGGGGACATCCCATATGGCCACCTGGTGGGGGATGCTGGCTATGCACTGGAAACGTGGATGATGACTCCCATCAGCAATGCACATACAGCCATGCAAGAATGCCATAATGAGGCACACACAGAAACCAGAATCATCATAGAGCACGTGTTTGGGATGCTGAAATCACGGTTCCATTGCTTGGACATATCTGGTGGAGCCTTGCAGTACTCTCCAGGCACGTGTGCCCACATCTTCATAGTATGTGCCATGCTACACAATATGATCCTGCGGAAACAGCTGCAGCAGGGACAGAATGCTGAAGGCCCTCACAGCCCACCATCATTGCCAAGGGCCCCATAGGCACAGAGGGACTCAGATCATGAGCACCCTGTGCCAGCCCCAGTAGGCAGACGGAGGCGTGCCCAGTATGTCCACGTCTTGGCAAAGAGGCGACATATAGCACACACACTGACAGTGTAGGAACCTATGGACTGACACCCTTCTCCACCTGCACACACAGCAAACATGGATGGCACACACACATGACCACCTGTAAATTGTCATGTATAGGTGGTCTACTGTGTGCATCCTACATAGGCAGCCCTCAACTATTGTACACACAACTGCCATAGGCACAAGGTAAGTCAATACCTGAAAAGTAAATTAAACTATCAGCATGTGTCCATACTGTATGTATAGGTTCATAGATACATAGGTAGGTACATGCCTAACCGCCTGAGGCCAGTCATAAGCATAGCCACAAAGTGTTTGCTGTCACCACCCCATTGATTAACTAACTGTCCCTCTGTGGAGCAGAGCCAATTGCGGGAACCCTGGGGTGCATCCAATGTTCCCCACCCACTCTGCAAGGATTTCATGGAGTGTTCTTGAGGGGTTTCGTATAATGTAATCAGGGATGTAGTTCCAAATAATGGGGAGTACCTGTGACAGGAATCTGTCACTTCAGCATCTTCCAGTTATGGTTGTGGCAAGGTGTAGCTCATTACAGTGTGTGGCTCACTGTGACATGGATGCCCATAGGTGAAGCATATCCATTAAGCCTGACTTGGACACGGCTTTGCTTGCCAGCAAATATCATCCCTGAGTAAACGAGATGCCACTGAGTAATGCATGAGTTTATGCAGTCTGGCAGCATAGGACACATGTCTGAGGGCATTATCCCTCTATGCGAGGTATGTCCGTGGCCCCTCCAGTTGTCAGATGTGTCTTCTGAGGTACATCCAAAATGGGTTATCATACTCGATGATGGGATTGATGACTGATGAGTAAAGGGGCACAATAACCTAAGTTTGTTTAGATGTGAACCCTTAAGTAATCAGACGGCCTACATAGATGGATGTCCTAACAACTTTGCACATATGACTGTCAAAAGAGAGATCACTATGTAATGTAGACCCCACATACCCATTACATCATCTGAATTTTACTGTCTGGCACTCGTGTTAATATGTGTGTGTGTAGTTTCCCAAAATGGAATGACCATGCAGTATGTGTCCTTTAGTTGGAGACCATCACTCTGACACCCTGTGTTGGTCTATGTGAGGCCCCTTGAAGGACATCTCTGACAGCTGGACTGTCAGTTATGGCTCCCAGTCTGCAGTAACCACCAAACACGGCCTGCTGTAGTCCACCTGTGTTAGCCCATACCTCTGAGAAGTATATGGCAAACAGTATGGGTCCAAGGACTGAGTCCTGTGGGACACCAGTTGTGACTGGTCAAGAGTTGGACCTGGAGGCTGCTAGGCTTACCATGTGGGTTCTGTGTGTAAGCCTGTTGGCAAACCAACCTGTGATGTATGGGTGTATGTACTGGCTGGTGAATGTAGAAATAATACCTGAGTGGGGAATGGTGTCAAAATCCTTGGTGAGGTTCAGGTAGTATGTGTGAACTACCACACCCCACACCTAATGTCTAGGTGGCTGTAAGATGTCAACCTGGTTCAGTAGGCATGATTTGCACTCAATCAAGGTGACCTGGGTTGGGTGACATGTCTGGGGGTTACCATTGTCTATATTCATGAGTGCCATGAGCATGCACTCCATAGCCGTGCAGATCAGGCTACTCAGGCCTATGGGGTGGTAGTTACCATGGTCAGTCATGTCACCACCTTGGTGGCGTGTAATAGCTGTTGCCATGCACCAGTGAATGGCCATATAGCCTGCATAGAGGCTGATGTTGAATTGCTATATTAAGCGGGGGGCCGCTTTGCCTTGTAGTGTTTGCAGGATGCAGTCTGGGACACCATCTGCCTCCATTGATGCTCTGTCATGCCATTTGAAAGGGCCATTACCACCTGTATGTCACAGATGTCTGGGATAGTGTACATTTTGGATATTGTTGTGGGCCCAGTAGGGGGTGAAGCTTGCTCCAGATGTATCATCAAGTGTGTTGGTGATATCAGTAGGGTCAGCATATTCAGTGTGATATTACACCAGCACAGTGCAAATCTGTGTGTTACTGCTTACATCCTTGATATAGCCAAAGAAGCCTTTGTGGTCATATTCCGAATCCATGCCTATTTACCTGTGGATGTCAGCCTTGGATGATTACATGTGTAACATAAGTATCTTGCTAATACTGGTCACGGACGTCTGCATGTCATGGGATTTGCTGTTGTTCTGGACTACTGTACTACTTCTGTTGTATAGCCTGTATAATGCAGGGGTTCAGCAGACTGGTGTCCTTGTGTAGGAGTAGCTAGTCCTGGTTTACAATTGATGGCACGACCCATACATCTTTGTAGGTGCTTTTAGCGTGCATTCATAATTCTGTCTGTATCTTGAGCAATGTCATCCCTGAGCGTGGGGGCTGTGAACCCTCTCACCTCTGTGATTAGTACTGGGGATTTAGCTGTAGAAAAGGTATTCACTGTGTGTTCCTTGTGTTGGAGAGATAGTTGGGAATAGAAATCATCAGTGAATAGTTCATGGTCAGATCTAAACAGTGACTGGTTTACCTCTGCTGTAGTGCACCTGTTGCACATGTCAGTGATTACCACTTCTAGTATGTTGTCACCTCTCATTAGTCCATCTACCAACTGATACAGGACATATGATGTGATAAATCCCAGGAAGTGCTGGGCCTGGAAGTGGATACTCAAGTAGGTTATCCAGTTATGTGTAGCGTAGCCGACATTGATCAATAACAGGGTGTCTGGTAGGACTGTCATGTTTACCACTGTCTCCAAATAGTTGTAGTGGTGCACCTGGGTCATGTAGGGTTATCTGTAGCAGCTCACAGTTTGCATTGCAGTCATGGCTGATGTTAGCTGCAAATGGATGATCACAGAGGTATCATGCTGCCCCACTAACTTGGAGGTGTAGGTATCCCCGATGAATATGGATACAGCCCCTCCATGTCTGTGCCAGTCCATGTACAGTGGCTGAAATGTGTGTTATGGATTGTAGCCTGGCTGTGCCAGTGTGCTCACAGGAGCCTTATACAGGTCTCAGTCACAAAACAGATGTAGATGTTGTCCATACTGAGGGGTGCTGTGAGTGCGTGCATGTTGTGAGTACTACCCCTGGTGATGAGCAGCCTAACCCTCATTGGTTCCGCTATTGTGCAGTTCATGGAGGTGAGTTCCACCTCTGAGACCTGCCAAAAAACGGCACCATGGGTGCGCCAATAGCCTTGGCCAGCATTCCAAAGTCTTATGCTGACACATGCAAGTTAGTATGGAATTGTTGCAGGCATGTATCCCATCTGTGCTTGTGTCCCATCTTTCCTGTAGGTAACCTACTGGTAAGCAATACAAAGCCTGAAACCTATACATGTCCACTAGCTTCCAAGATAGGCTTTTGGTGTGATTATGTATCAGTAGTCTGTATGCTATTGCTGTACTTAACTGTTGTCTGACTACATAGTGAATCTACACTGTATATTGTGATAAGAAAACCCTGTATAATCACATATGATGTTGGAGATGGCCTGCACTGTAGAGGTTCACAGATAGGTAGTAGGCTATCTGCCCAAGGGCATTTAGAAGCATAGCTACAGTGTGGTGGCTTTACCTGCACCATTGATGAAGTAACTGAGCCTCTGTCAAGCATAGCCAATGAAGTGATTCCAGGCAGAGTTGCTGGAAGCTGTTGAAGACTGGTGTGCTGTAGGGTGATAGGGGCACATAGTGATTTCAAAAATAGCATGTTAACATGACAAACCAACAGCATTCAACTTCCCTAACAGGTCTTGCAGCTGTAGAACTGGAGTGGCACCCCTACACCCTGGATGTATGTGTCTGGGATACATGATCCCAGGGGTGTATATACTGTTGGCCAGTCACACATCAAGGTTTCCCCTGAAGTGTGTCAGTGAGTGGCTATGCCAAATGTAGTTAGGGTGTTAATGTATAGTCTCCCAATTCATGTGTCATGTTGGTATTTCGAAAAGCTCAATGGGTGTGGGTAGCTCCGCCTGTTGTGTAGCCAAGCTTACACATAGGATTCATGGACATAGGAAATAGGCAGAAGGAATGTCCATGTCAATAGTGTAATGGCTACAGCATTTGCATAATGTCTGTGCAGTCCTGGTTCAAATCCCAATAAAGTCAAAGATGATTTACATGTTACATAGTATACCTTAACCACAACTTGCATATATAGGTAGTATTCCACAGAATAATAAACATTTTGAACACACAACCGCTGAAATGTGCGTAAATCACCCTTGCACTACCAGTACCTGCTCTGAGAGGTAAAATTACCACAGGCAGGATTAGAACACGCAACCATGTACACAAACTTTACAATAACCTACCACTAAGCTACCTGAGATGTACCAGCAACCAGTTCTGTATACTGACAGGTTAAAACACAAAAGGTAGGAATGCGTGGAAATAGGGCAAACCGACATGTACCCAATGAAAGGTGTATGATATATATATATATATATATATATATATATATATATATATATATATATATATATATATATATATGTATATATTATATATATAACTCAACATATATATAGAGAGAGAGAGAGAGAGGGAGAGAGAGAGATATATGTCGATATATGGGGATATACACATATATGTAGATATATAGATAGGTTAACAACATCTACATAACCATGGAGGTACATATAAATGGAATACCTACCAAATACCGACTGCTTGACATACCGATGAGCGTAATCACGAGGCTTAGAGTCCGAAAGACCACAGTACTGAAACACCAGAAGCATGAGGTTTAAAATCCCGATGTTAAGGGACATTTAATCAGTGCTTCTGGTGTTGTGGTTCAGGTAGGTTACTGTGTGTAAGTGTGTTTCTGAGGGCTGTAGTGTGTGTAAGTGTGTGTTCTGAGTGTGGTGTGTGTTCCTGGGGGACTGTAATGCGTGGGTGTGGGTTTTCTTTGTGCATCTGTTTGTGCAATCTAGGAGGTAGAATATTAAAGTGGGGGTGTTGGGGGTGCAGCCACCCACATGGGGGTGTAGGGGGGGCTTGACCACCTGCTCATACGTAGTGTAGGATGGTTTGTTTGGATGTGGTGAGTAGCAGTGTGTCTGTGTGTGCATGCAAGTTAGACTGTCGCTCTCAGTAATGTGGGGTATGGGAGTCTAGGCCCGGTACTGTGGGTGTCAGAATTTTGTGAATTAGGGATACCATAGGTATCCCGTATACAGTGCTTGAAGTGTTCATATATGAGTATAACATGGACCATAGCAATCTCACATTCCGCCACAACCAAACTTTATGAACAAAAGATATGGAGAGTATATGCCTATACACTATTACAAATATGTGCTATGGACATGAGTCAATGATAGGGTTACCACCTGTCCCACTTTGCGAGGGACAGTCCCTCTTTGGGCGGTTGTGTCCTGACCAAAAATATTAAATGTGGCAAATGTCCTGAGATTGTAGGACATCATTATGTCCCATATGTAATGTAATAATTGCATACAATAGTTCTTTCTGTATCTAAAATACCTACATGTTACAAGAAACAGGATAAGCAACTAAACTGATACAAGAATAAGCTTATATTTAGGCAAAAAAAGGAAAGTTCTATCCCTTGTACTGACCGTGGGTTTATGTCGGCCTATAAAATCTGATGTGTGTCCCGAAAATGTCCCACTATGGCCATTTGAAAAGGTGGCAACCCTAGCCAAAGAGGGTCAGTCACCAACACAACTCCAATGACTGCAAATACCTATGACAGAAATACACAGCTTTCATGTAGCAACACTTTATTACATTTCGATGTATTGCCGAACGGATTCAAGGACTAACATCACCTACAGGAACCAATTAACAGTGCCTTAATGAATCAGCCTGCAATTACCATAGTATTAGTCCACTAAAGGATAGGTGTTCAAATAGGGAAGGAACCCTCATGCACAAATTGAATATGTATAAAAGCAGTTCCTACACACCTGCATCTGCTATGTACAGCCACCAACATCACCACCACACCCACAAATATTACAATACAAACTGTAATAACATCACAAATAATTCACTCACTGTACAACATCTGCAGAAGCCTTAACATACCTTGTCAGAGACACACTAACATGGCCCTATGTGAAATAGTTGCTGTTATACAATGGAACAGCTGCTGATGTTGCAGGGTTTGTTTGCACTAATCCCGTTTCAGAGGGTTGTGTGTACACCGGGAAGTGTTACCAATTACTGATTAACAGCACAGTATGACACACATGTACACCAAACCAAGGATGTCTGGTGAGCACACTGTAAAACACCTAACATTTCATGCATAGCCATACAGCCTTGAGCTGCCCAAACCCT
>NC_056725.1:479716306-479755693 GCF_019279795.1 Protopterus annectens | reverse complement strand
ACCTTTGGCAAAGCTGATGATGTCACCCACCTAGAAATACACCTCTGGAAGTGCTGTGTCCCAGTAATCTCGGTAGCGTGTTCTATAACTGCATAATGATATAGAGTAATAAAGTAGTTAGGTCAGTGATCTAATCCCAGACTTACCAAGTGTGTGTGTGTGTGTTTGTCCCCATCTGCCTGAGGACTGAATAATGCTTTTAGACTGCTCACACTCCATACAATTCCTATTCCCACCTTTGGCAAGGCTGATGATGTCACCCACCTAGAAATACACCTCTGGGAGTCCTGTACCCCAGTAATCTGGGTAGAGCATTCTGTAACTGCATAATGCTGTAGTGTAATAAAGTAATTAGGTCGGTGTTCTAATCCCAGACATGACCGGTGTGTGTGTGTGTGTGTGTGTGTGTGTGTGTGTGTGTGTGTGTGTGTGTGTGTGTGTGTGTGTGTGTGTGTGTGTGTGTCTGTCTGCCTGCTTGAGACAAATGCAGTGCTTTGTAGAGTATGTACTCTCTATACAAATCACATAACCACCTTTGTCAATCCTGCTGTTGTCACCCACCTAAGTCTAAACCTGTAGGTGTGCTGTAACCCTGCAGTCACCATAGTGCGTGCCCTAAAAGCAGATTGCTGCAGTATGATAAGGTAGGTTATACAGGACATGGCAAGTGTGTGTTTGTCTGTCAGAGCCTGTGTAGAGGTGACTGTGAGTGTCTTACCATTGGACATGTTGGGGAGCGGATTTTGTAGTTTTCCTATATGGTGTCCATCTTATAACACATTGGCTACCTCACGAGGAGTACAGCTGTCAGTCAGCCATGGGACTGTGTTGGCAAGTCATACCCCTACTTCTGACAAAAGGCCTGGTGAACAACGTATGCAACCATACTAGTACCCAGTATATGTCCTGCACCCATGTGACATGCACAAACACAGTTGCCTAGGATATCCCGCAATGTTGTTAGTACCATGCACATTGATGACAGATAGTAGGCATGGTGTGAATGCAGTGGCCTGCAGAGGACATGGCATCCTGTGCAGTGGTACAATAGGCACATATTAGCAGACATTGTGCCTTCACTATGTTTCCCACTGGATGCCTGCAACATATGTGGTGTCATCAAATGTGATCCACAGAGGCCAAAAATGCCGTACACATGTGCCCTGTATGGACCAATGCCAATGACACCAGGGAATACCTGTATCATACTATCAATGCAGGTGCAGGTCGACCTTCTCACTATAAGCAGGTTCAGCCACACCTGGACAGTATTGGCATATCGGGGGATAACAGTCTATGTACACAACATGTGCCTGCCAAACTAGGTACACCTGTACATGTCACTGTACAGTATTGTGGGACATGCACATCCCAGGCAATGTCCATGTGAAGGACTATCAAACACAGACATGGCATGCATTGCACAGCTATGGCCATGCACATTGGTAACCAGGATGTCAGGGCAGATCATGCAGTAGCCATCTGTGTGGGACATTGCAGACACTACACCCCTGCACTGCACACCATTATTGGTTGATGCGATGCCAGGGACTACTCCTCACCCAGCCTTGTACAGCCATCTTGCACAGCCAACCACTACACACCCATGCAGCAATGCGTACATGCATGTCAGTACTGGCACCTTATGTCTGTGTGTGGAATATGATGCTCCCAACCACAGTCACTCCCAGTATAACCCCGTTGGCATACCAACAGATGTCAAACACTTTCACATGCACTAGCCCATAGAACCTCCAGATATCCCCTGTGGTGCATGTAGACCTGTGCATTACTGCAGTGTGGCAAACTAAGTAGTTAGGTTGTGTATTTGTGGCCCTGGCAAAGAGTGTCAATGCGTGTCCATTAGACAGTGTGGATGTGGTGACAATTGCACCCGTTCACGTGGACAGCCATGTGTGCCACACTTAATGTATGTCTACTATATTTCTGTTGCAAATATCACTCACCTACACACATATATGTTCTTACAGCACAGCAACATGTCACATTTGTGGCACATGTAGTAACGTCATGCACATGTAATAGTAACGACTAGTCAGTCAGGGGTTTGACCCCTGTACTGTTAAGCATGTGGTAGATGATGCTTTGAGTTAAGTCTCCAAGCTCTTCCCTGGTGTACTTTGCCTGTCCCACCCACACACTCTCTGGTGGATGTGAAGGTGTACACCTGCTCAGCAGCAGCATGTGTATTGTAAATGATGGACATGATCAGGTGATGGCCTCTGCACCTATTGCAGTCCTCCTCTAGCTGATTGCATGTAGAACAGCTGTGATGGTGTTCCCATAGCCATTCGCATGATAAACACAGTACACTATCTAGGGAAAACATGTTGGTATTTGGCCATGACAGTCGCTGTGAGTGGTACCTGGATGTGATGTTCTAACACAGCATCACAGATGATATCTGGATGTACCTCAAACATTATACACAGTAGGAAATAGCCTAAAGACAGGAGGGTGATGTGCCACACATGACTACAGCATGTAAGTGTAGCTATGCTGCATTGAGACTACTGCCTGTTTAACATGTGTGTGGTAATGGCTATTCTGCATGTTTTAATACAGACATGACAGTACTCTGTTCGTGAGGGACTCCCATCTGTAGGGCCATGTGTGAACTGCTCAGTGAGTGCAACCATTTGTTTCCTATGTTACTCACTGAACACACATCTGTGCACAGCAGAAGCATAGTGTGAGGATTGCAGACAGTACATGATGATAGGGATGTGTTACTGCCATCGCATCCCTGACTGGACATGTGTCACATGAAACAGTGGTATGACAGACACTGTCTGGGGTTCCCAGTGACAAGCCAATAATGGGCAACTGTTCATAGCTGCGGCCACACGTCTACTACACATTTTACAGATGGCATGCAGTATATATGCATGTGTTGTGCTCCCTCTGCAAATGTATACCATCTGTTGTGTTGGGTTGATGGTGATATCTATGCATACTGTTGTAGGTAAGCCTGTATGCTAATGTCTATCAGTAAGCCATATGTGGGTTTAAACTGCAACACCATAGGCTGAATGGGTTGGGAGGTTCCGGCAGAACCTCCTGTCCCACTTCAGCTGACCATGGCACCGGGCACTAGCACATCTGGGGCCCAGCCTTGGACATCGACCTCTGTTGGCTCTCCACCACCTTCTGGTTGTACCACCACTGAGGATGGAGCATGTCCCCCCTGGGAGCAGGACAAGACAGGTACATGTCTGCTGTCGTGCAGTCCCGGATATGTTGCGTTGTGGGCTCACTAAGGGTTCCGAAGCCAGATATGCAAGCTCAAGGGCAGAGTGCCACATTTATAGGGTGATGCTGCCCCTCCTGGACAGCCCCCAGTGCTGCCTCCTTTGCAGCTGTGTAGGTGCAATGATGGCTGCCCATGTCTGGGGACCTCCATCCCACTGTTCCCATGGGCTTGTGAATGCCGAACACCCATCCCCATCCGGGGTGTATCCCCCAACATGTGTCATATACAAACCTTGCATGCTCTCTTGTCTGTGATCCTACCCTACCTATCCTCCACGGCCATACCTACACTCCTTCCCCTACATCTGACCCTCACCTACAGAAACATAAGGCCAATCAGCTCCTAGGGTTACATCTTCCCTATACATAGGTGTCCATTTCACACATGTGCCCACTGGACACATTTAACCCTTATAATATGCATCACAACATACTCCTGTTATCCTCACCCCTGTCCCTCAGGCGCACGATCCTGGTATGCACATCACTCCTAAATGGTCCAGGTACACCTGATGAGGATGACCCAATTGTATACAACACTACCAGTCCCTCTATGGTTACCCCATTTACCTTTATCATGATGATGATGTTGCACACAGCACCTTGCAAGAGCACTGTTCACACATAATGATTGGACAGGTACTGTTGTGTTAATGTACATTACATGCACAGAGTGATGTATACAGCCAATGTACAACTATTTGCATGTATGAATGACACATGTCTGTCTAAGGGAGTCTTGAGATCACATAGAACAACACCACTACATAATATATGCGTCGCTGGTGTTTCCCATTTCATTCATTTGTAATGCTTTGTTGCCACATGGTATGTTCCTGATATATCTCTATATATGTATGTACCTATATGCTGGACATAAACACTCACATATACATCTACATAATGGGATACATTCCTATACTGTTTAATGACTGCGCTGTATGATATGTTTGTGTTACTGTCCATTGTCTGTATATCTGCCATGGCGTATTGGTAATTCACATTAGCTGTGTGTGCAGGGTCCTGGTTCCAAGCCTTGCAGAAGATGTTTATTTGGTTGCAGGGCAGAACAAGGCCATTGGATACGGAGGGAGTAAGGCACATTAAAGCAGTTGGGAGCGTGTGTGCACGGGTTTGCATGGTGTTAAGTACTGCTGACTTCTGGTTACAACTGTCTTACACTCAATTAGCCTCTACATTGCTTTACCAGTGTAATACTTGCATACTGGTAGTCAAACAGGCTTACACCCGCTCACTCCTGCACTTGCAAATGCACTGACATTGGTGCTTGCATCTGACACTCACACCCCTGGGTGGGAGCGAGGACCACAATATTACCTTGTGATGCTTATTACATCGGACTACATGCCTACAGTAGCAGGAATGGCTGCCCATTTGGCAACTGCATGGTGTTCGACTGTATGGAATCGGCAGCCTGTCCAGTGAATTAATCATATTATTTGTGTGTTCCTCATACAATCTGCTCCCATCTGGCTGATGCATGGGAACCAAGACTCTTCAATACAGACAAGTAATTGGATTTTGGGAGCCACATCCGTCGGCCGAGTCATGCTACCGCATACCTATTATAGGTTTGCCACCTTTTCAATTGGCCAAGGTGGGACTGTAGGGTTAACACCTGTCCCACTTTGTGATGGACAGGCCCTCTTTAGGTAGTTGTGTCCTGCGAAAATAATCAAGACATAGCAAATGTCCTCAGATCACAGGACAAAATTATATCCTAGGTTTCTTTAATAGTTGCATAAAACAGTTATTTTATATATGAAACTTCTATATGTTATGTGAAGTAGCATAAGCAATTCAAATGATACTAGAATAAGCTTTTATTTGTGCAAATAATTAAAATTCTGTACTATGCACGGCTTTAGGTATGTTTTGCCCTGGAAAATCTGACATTTCTACAGAACATGTCCCACTTTGGGCATTTGAAAATGTGGCAACTCTATAGGACCTTTATGTAGAGGCATCAGATTTTGCAGGGCAAAACATTCCCACAGCCAGTACAAAGGAGAGTACTTCATTGTTTTGCCTAAATAAAAGGTTATTCTCGTAGCATTATAGTTGCTTATGCTGTTTCTTATAACATTTAGGTGTTTCAGATACAAAATAATTGTTTTATGCAGCTACTACAGACAATATATGAAATCTTTGTCCTAAATCATAGGACATTTCCATAATTACAATTATTTTGCAGGACACAACTGCCCAAAGGGGAGTGTCCCTCGTAAAGGTGGACAGGTGGTAACCCCAACCCTATTATTCTATCATCTTTCTAAGGTAGTTGGCGGAATATGCGCTTTCTCTCACTAGCAGACCTCTCATGCAAATGGGGAAGAATGAACACTGAATCAGGAACACTGCATAACAACTTCAGGGACACATTTAGAAGTTTGGTGCTATTAACCTGACACATTTACAGACCCAGAGCATATGTATTCATACACATTGTCTGAGGTACATGCTGTTTATGACTCTTACATGTTGTCATTATTAATTACGTGTATTCCACCACCTTTCCTCCTAATATCACTAGTTCTAGGAGGGTTTAATTGGGACAGAGTTAGATTCTGATTCGTAATCACGGACATCCCTGGTAATCGGGGACAGTTCAATGATATGGTCCCTGTGTGTTCCCCCAATGATTTACAGACTATCCAGTGGATGTGCTCTTAAGATTAGGGAGGTATGGGCATCTGCTATGCCCACATCGGAATATTACTTACATCCATGGGGCAGTCCTAATTCAGCTCTGCCAGCCAACACCTGCACACCTAGGCCCATAATTGCATACCCATAGTTCCCCTACCTGCCACTCCTCTACAGCACTCATCCTTACTGTGGGCTCAGGTGGGGTATAAACACACCCCTACACAATGCTCACTCTCCCTGTGTCGGGACACATGTCGTACTTTGTGTCAACCCATGTGTTATCAGGCTTGCACAACCTACTGGTCCGTGTACATCTACAGCCTGGTCGCATCAATCATTACAGGACCTGGCTCCAATCACTAAATTTTTGGTGTCCCACAAGGGACATCACTGTCCATCTTTCAAGTGTAAACCTTGCAGATCTCTTCCACTGGTAGTTTCCTGCCAGTGGTCTGGGAAGCAGTGGTGTATTTACCTTTATTGTGTGTCTGTCTGTCTCACCGGCCTAGCTGGGGGGGTGGGGGGTAGACGTTTGTTTATTGGACCTCCCACCAACATATGCCCAGACTGATCATATATTACCCGTAACTGCTGTATCATATCTTAGGTATATACATGTGTATATTTACTGTAACATATATATATATATATCTATTTACATTAATATATACAGATATATCTGCATATGTA
Organism: Protopterus annectens; assembly: GCF_019279795.1. NCBI lineage: Eukaryota > Metazoa > Chordata > Ceratodontiformes > Protopteridae > Protopterus > Protopterus annectens. The sequence goes on along the minus strand of NC_056725.1, from coordinate 479,749,060 downwards.
TGCATACATGTATATTCATACCTTGCTGTCTATCTATATGTATATATATATATATATATATATATATATATATATATATATATATATATATATATTTGTAACTATATATATATATATATATATATATACTTACCATTGAACCAAAGTTCCCATTGAACCAAAGAAACGTTGGTGTAGCAATTGGCACAAGCTGTGCCCATTGCCGCACCAACCCTTTGTAAGTATTTCTGTTGTTGAAACAGGAAAACATTGTTGGTCAGCACTATATCCAGCAGGCCAGAAATGAGATCACCTTTGTTCTTACTGAAATCAACACTATGGAGTAATTCCCTTATGTTCTCAATCCCCCATTCATTAGGGATTGCAGTAAACAATGATTCTATGTCCATCGTTACTAGAAAACAGCAGCGGTCTGTGTTTATCTCTGTCCATTTCAACCTAAGGATTTCCAGAAAAACCTTGGAGTCTCTTAACACACTCTCACAATTAATTAGAAGTGGATGTAAACTCTTTTCAATAAAGATGGATAGCGGTTCAGTAACCCATCCTTTGCCTGAGACTATGGGATGCATAGGTGGCACTAACAGATTCTTGTGTATTTTGGGTAAACCATAGATCTCAGGAATGGTAGGATTACTGACCGAAAAATACTCAGACAACTCTTCATTGATCATGCCAGTAATTAACAAGTCAAAAATCAGAAAAGAAACCTTGTCAGTAACACTTTTTACAACATTGTTGGATATAGTCTGATATGTGGAATCATCATTCAATAGTCGTAACATTTGTTCTACATATAATTGCTTATCCATCACGACAATCCCCCCTCCCTTGTCCGCATGTCTTATCTCAATGGAGTGCATTTGCTTTAATTCCATCATAGCATAATATTCATCTCTACTTAAGTTATGAAAAATGTTAGAATTATAATTGTTACTAATATCCAACATTTCCCTCAATTCTTTATCACATGCATCAATAAAAGTGTCAATGACCACATTGCTCGGTGGAATAAATGTACTAGGTTTTTTAAAAGTATTCATGGTCATTTGAGGACTATTACCAAAAATGGTTTTCAATGTCAAGGTCCGGCCAAAAAGTTTAAGATCTTTAATTACTTCCGTTAAGTCAGCCTTCCTCGCTGGAACAAAGCTAAGCCCTTTATTCAAAAGTCTCACCTGATTTTCTGTCTGTCAAAGGAAAAATATACTTTAAAAATGATCAATACATGGTAGGTTCAGGTTAAGGCACTTTAATCTTGCAGCAAGGAGACAAAAACGTGCTAATACAGAGTTTGTCTAACTAGAATCAGGAAATACCAGCATTTTTATACATTTTCTAATAATACATTGCCTACCAAGCTGACATAGCAGATCACAAGTTTTAACATCATCATTACATAGCAGTTGTTTTCATACTTTTCTGCTTGTACTATCAAGTTTTGTGAGAAACTTCCTAAGAAAAACAACGTGGCCTTGGCTGCCACCGGTTAGATATATGCAATGTTACCATTCAAGGTACTACGGCTAATTTGAGCACAAAGCAAGTATAGATTGCAGTTCATTTCTTCAACAGTTCTTTGTCTATCTTTATCTCTTCCTTCTGCAGCTGTGCATGTTCTCATACCATGAACAGAGCTAATTGTTCAAAATCATAACATTATAGAATATAGCATTGTTTCATTTTTTGCTTCCTGACCTAGCAGATAATCACCTGTTTTTCAAGTACATTTCCAAAAGGCATAAACATGAATTTCGCTGTGCTAGCAGTTACTAGGTCAGAGGACATCTTGCAAGTTTCAGAAAGCACACTGGAGTTTCAAAAACATCTTTTAGTCTTATATAAAACTAAGCTGTATATAAAATAGAATGAAAAACGTGTTAACTCTTTTAGCTTCTAATTAGCATTAAGCACACACATTAATACATATTTTTCTAACATTTCCCCCCTGTTAATACTTTTTCATTCTATTTTCAAAAGCATAAAGAGTTTGCTTTTTCTCCTAACCTCTTCCATTCAGGATTTGCAGTTAAGAGAGTCATTCAGTTTAGACTTATGAAAGTGTTTCACTTTTCAACAACTCTTCAATTTCAGTACTTTGATACAAAGTCTCAGAAACTGACATCTCTATAAAATCTTTGATTAACTTTTTCATGCAGGGAATACCACAACAAATGCATGCTCCTAATAGGAGTAATCCCACACAAATGGCAATCAGGATGTTCATTAGGATGGAACCCCACCCCCCTAACAAATTCTGGAAAAAGTCCATCAGAGGGTTTGGGCCTGGTTTGGTCATGGTCGACACTTGCTGGATCACCTCAAGATGGTCGTTTATCTCATGCTGGTTGTCAGGAATATATGAACAGCATTCTTCTTTGATTAAAGCACACGTACCACCTCTTGCTGCTAGGGTGAAGTCAAGAGCCATGTGGTTTTGAAGTACCACAGTTCTCATAGCATTTAGTTCATCAGTCACTAATTCGAGAGCAGAAAAAGTTGCATTGCTCATAACTTCAAGAAATTTAGACAGTTTTCTCAGCTCCCAAATTGATTTCACTGCTCCATATGCAGGGGCTATGCCTGCCCACAATATAATGGTGTCACTCAAGTCCATGTGTGTCAGTTTATCTTTGTTTTTCATGGAGTTATGGTTTCTCCACCCTGCTTCGATTCATCCCACTGGATTCTCGGGTCTCTTGATTGGACTTCTAGGTTTACTGCTAACCTCTCTGACGTTTCAAATTTTTCCCTGAGGCAAAGCTGCAGTGTGTCGTATGGCCAGAACCAGGTAACTCAAAAAACAACTGCTGGACCAATTTTCAGGTAATCATTTATATGCTTTTTTCCCACAAACAAAATAACAATTCTCTACTTTAGTATTGATATAAGCTTGCCCTGCATGAAACATTTTCTTATCAATAATAGAAAGCTGCTTTAAAAGAACAGGATTATGTTGTACTTCACTAACACTTCTATGCATCTTTTCAAAATATGCATCATAGTTTGTATCACAAATAGTTTTTGCCTTACTGGCCTTAATTTAACATTTATAAGAAACAGTCACATTACAATTGCTCCAACCCACCTGAATAGTGTCATTTTTATAAAAACATACAATCCCTTTTTGTGTAACAGGTAGGTAGAATGCTATTTTGTCTTGTGATTTCACAGGTGTAGTATCAAAAATCAAGTTTTCCCAGGTCTCATTGACCCCTAGGGGGACAGCAGTCATCAATAATCCCCCGTATGCTGTTGGTATAGCTGTGCAAATCCAGCAGTTCGAAACATTAAAAGTCTCAGCATACACATATTTAATTGCTTGGTAAGTGTTAAAGTTTGGATGCCAGTCTATGAGTAATGCATCACGTTTGTTCAGTTCAACTTGTGTAGCTGGGAAAACAAAAGGCCACAGCAAAAAGATCATTGTTATCGGTATAGCTGTCAGAATAATCATGCAAATTTTCTGAGGTTGTTCTGCATCCCTGTTTACTCTATACCTGGTCATTTTGTTCTCGTTGTACAACAGTAACAAGGTTTTTGTCCAGTTCAAAGTTCTTAACCAATTTACAGCGTGTCAGATGAATCCAGGATGCTCGCTCTGCGATCTTGACTGCAGTGGGTGTTGACAGTAGCACCTGGTACGGTCCTTCCCACTTCGGAGAACTCCAATTCTTTTTCTTCATGACTTTCACCCAGACCCACGTGCCTGGGACTATTGCTGCTTCCGATGGTCTGGTTTGCTCTTTATCTGAAACAGAATTTAACTGCAAAAGTTTGTTATTCAAAAATCGCTTCATATACTCTACAAGTGAACTGTCAGCCTCCTGGTCTGCAGGCATGAGAGGTTTCCACTGAGGTGTATAATATGCCCTCCCAAACAAAATTTCAAAAGGAGTTAACCCTTTTACATTTGAAACAGTTCTCATACTCAACAGTGCCAGAGGTAGACAGTGCACCCAGTTCTTTTGTGTCTCACTAATCAATTTCCTAAGCTTATTTTTCAAAACTCCATTGTGCCTCTCTACTAATCCTGCAGATTGGGGGTGGTATGCACAATGTTTTTTCAGAGAAATCCCAAAGTAATGGCTCAATTGTTGTATAGTTTGATTTACAAAGTGTGTGCCATTGTCACTATAAATCTTTTCCGGTATGCCAAATCTAGGAATAATTTCTTTAACTAGGACTTTTGCAACAGTAGCTGCATCTGGATTTTTAGTTGGAAAAGCTTCCACCCATTTGGAAAACATATCTATAATGACAAGGCAGTACTTCTTATTTTCACATTTGTTCAGCTCTATAAAATCCATACAGATAGTATGGAACGGATACGGTGGTGTAGGGAAACTCCCTTGCTTAGGTTTCAATGCCCCTTGTGCATGATGCTTGTTACAAACATGGCATGCTGCACAAAAATATTTTGTGTAGTTTGTAAATCCATACGTTGTAAACACTCGATTCACTAACTGTACCATCCCCCCTGTTGAGACATGGCACTGCCCATGGCTCAACAAAGCTGCATATCTAAACAAGTTAGATGGTAAAACCGGTTTCCTCTCTTTGGAGATGTACAGCCCTTTTTCAAGAATTGCTCCTCGTTTTATCCATTTTTGTTTTTCTACATTTGTAGTAAGTGTCTGCATTGTTTTTAACATTTCTAAGTCTAAAATTTCAGATGGTTGTAATTCCTCACTCAAAAGAAATACTTCTGAAGCTGAAGCTGCTTGTTTTGCAGCTGTATCAGCCCTCACATTACCTTTCGAAATCCTATCCTGTTGTTTGGTATGAGCTACGCATTTGCAAATAGCTACTTTCTGAGGTAACTGAATAGAGTCTAACAAATCTAAAATAAATTGCGCATGATTAATTGGTTTACCAGTAGATGTTATCATTCCTCTATTTTTCCACTGCTGCGTAAAAACATGTACAGTAGAAAAAGCATACTGGCTGTCAGTAAAAATGTTCACTCGTTTACCCTTTGCCAAGGTACATGCCCTTGTTAAAGCAATCAATTCTGCTGCTTGTGCAGGTAAGTTGTGCGGTAAAGACTTTGCTTCTAAAATCTCAGTATCAGAAACTACTGCATACCCCACTAGATTCTGTCCTGTAGGACCCCTCCTACACGAGCCGTCCACATAGTATGTCACCTCGGCATCATCCAAGGGAACATCAGTGAGATCTTTTCTAGGTAGTATATTTTGCTCAATCTCCTGCAAGCAGCAGTGTGGTTTGCCATCTGCAGGGGTTGGGAGCAAGGTTGATGGATTCAAAGTTGTGCATCGTTCAATTGTCATATGAGGTTGGCTCAACAGTATAGTCATACAGGAAAGATGTCTAGCAGGAGAAAGATATGCTACTTTTTCTTGCAGTAAAATAATTGCGACTACATGAGGCACTCTCAATGTGAGAGGGTGGAATAACACTACTGAGGCTGAAGCCTGCACTGCCATTGCAGCTGCGACTACTGCTTGTACACAGTGGGGCAGGGATCGCGCCACTGGGTCTAGCTGTGATGAATAGTAAGCTATGGGGCGTTGTTTGTCCCCATGCTGTTGTGTTAACACTGATGTCATATAACCCTGCTTACAATCTACAGTTTGGAAAAATTGTTTATGATAGTTCAGTAATCCTAAAACTAATGAGGATGCTATCAGTTGTTTCAATTTGCAGAAATCTGCTTCTGCTTCTGGTGTCCACTGTAGTAAATCTTGTGCTGCCATAGGCTTTTTGAATATCAAGTTGGTCAGTGGAGCAGATTCCAAGGCATAGTTTAGAATCCAACTCCGACAAAAAAATAGTAGTACCTAGGAAGGACATCATTTCCTTCTTGGTAGTTGGTTTAGGTGCTTCTAATATTGCTATTTTTCTGTCTTCATCTAATATCCTGCCTTCTTTGGATATTACATATCCCAGGTATTTGACCTGTTTTTTCCAAAGTTGCAGTTTATTTTTGTTTACCTTGTGTCCTTGAGTAGCTAAAAATTGTAGTAATGCTATGGTATCTTCTCTGCATTCTTGCTGGGTGGGGGCTGCCAGCAGAATGTTGTCTACATAAAGTAAAATCTGGCTGCCTTTCGGTGGGATAAGTCCCGCCAGGTTACTTGCCATTTCCTGTGCGAATATTGTTGGACTCTCACAATATCCCTGTGGTAGTCGCGTATATGTATACCTTTTTCCCTGAAATGTAAATGCAAACCAATGTTGGCTGTCAGGGTGTATCGGTATTGAGAAAAATGCATTGCTAATATCTACCACAGCAAAATACTTTTGTTGAGGTTTCAAATCATTTAATAAGGTGTGTGGATCTGGCACTGTAGGTGCCCTAGGTATAACTGCATCATTTACAGCTTGTAAATCTTGGACCATACGCCATTCTCCATTTGGTTTCCTAACAGGAAATAAGGGTGTATTACATGGTGAATCGGGGGATTCTATCAATACTCCTTCCTTAAGTAAGGCTGCTATTATAGGTTTGATTCCTACTTCTGCATCCTTTCTCAAGGGATACTGCCTTTTTTGAGATCTGAATGCTGATTTTGGCGTGATAGTGACTGGTCCTGCTGTAAGAATAAGTCCTACATCTGATTTTCCTGTTGACCAGAGAGTCTCTGGTATGTCTCGTAAGGCTTTTTCCTCTTCTTCTAGTACGAGTGCTACTCAGCTGTCCTCACTTGCCTGCAAGTGTACTGCTGGGTGTGTCTGTGTTATCCAATTCAACTTCTGGTTTTGTACTCCCTGTTCTGAAAGTTCTATCTCTGTCTATTTTTCCCACCTTGTGACTTTTTCTCCTAGGTCTGCCCACTTCATGTTTCTATCTTTAGTCAAACTCACATGTGGTAATCGATTAGATTTGTAAAGTGCTAGGAATTCCTGGGGCAATGAATAGCTTACTACACTGTTTCCTTCTGTGTCCCAGTACAGATTTCGTAATACTAATCTGTTAGCATGGTTTCTAAACAGTTCTTGCTCATATTCTTTATCAGGTCCTGGTTTGCTACAGTAATATAGAGTGCAATGCAACAAATGCTGTTTATCAGTGTCAAGGGAGGGGGATTTACTGATGGCTACGTTCATCAGTTCTTCGGTTACTGCTCCTGGACCAGTCGTAACCAAGTCCTGGCTGTACCAATAAAATGTTTCACCCTCCGGCCGCACTACAAAAATATCCATTTGTCACTGTGCTTCCATATCCTGGCTGTACCAATAAAATGTTTCACCCTCCGGCCGCACTACAAAAATATCCATTTGTCACTGTGCTTCCATATCCTGCATAGTTGGAACTACTGCTATGCCAAATAGCTGCATCAGGTCTCTGCCCAAAAGATTTACTGGGCATTTTGCAGAAACAACAGTTTTGCTCTTCTGGGTCATCCCTGAAACAGGGTCAGTTATTGCTATGTTGTGGGAGAGTGGCTCCCAATACAGCTGTCCATTAGCTGCTTTCACTAATATGTAATCAAGTGATTCTGAATTTTCTGGTAGTTTGGAAGGATGTATCAGGGTCCGTGAAGCCCCCGAGTCACACAGGAATTTAACTTCCCTCCCCTCTACCAGAATTGTAACTTCCGGTTTTGTGTCTGCTAAGTAGAGCTCTAGGCTCAATAATGCCAAGTCTAAAATTTCATTTTCTTCATTATGTGTGATTTCATGCACATCCTCTATTTCTTCTATCACATTTTCTACTCCTATCACATTTGCACTTGTCTTTTCTTAATTATTTCTTTCCAGTGATTCTTGACTATCATATAGTCAGTCCTCATCCTCCTTGTCTTCTGTGGTTACCTTTTTATTTTGCCTGCAATCCCTTGCTAAATGTCCCCTTTTCCCGCATTTAAAACATTCACCCCTTTTCTTTCTCTCTTCAAAGTCCTCTGATCGTTTATCAGATCATTTGTTTCCCTGGGCATTTTTCTTACCCTTCTTCCCGGTCTGTACTACAAAGACTTCTGATCCATCTTCTACTGCAAATACTTGAGTTTTCTTTTTCTTTTTGCTATTAAAATACCTTTCGGCATGTCTTGCATATTCAAGTAATGACTGTAATCTACTTGTACGATGATCTACCATGTGCTTTGTAATAAAGCTGCTAATGGGTGCAATATTGCTTTTCAAAAATGCATTCTTTAGCTGCTGCTCATATGGGGAATCATGTGTTTGGTCTTCAGGTACCTGCATTCCACAATGGTTATTAAAACACTCTAATAATCTGGCATGATATCTATCAACAGTTTCACCTTCTTGTTGTATGCATTGATTAATGCAAGTCCAGTCAGCCCTCAGAGATTCGGTCTGTCAGACCTTTCACTCTGTTATCCAGTTCTGCGTTACTATGTGGGAGTGGCCTATGTTCTGCGTCACGGGGATTCCAGTTGCCACTGATCATGTGCCAATCTGGACCTACGATTTGTCTGACTACTTTCTCTACTTCCTCTCCATTTAAATGGTAACTTAACCTCATGCCATGTAAGTCTTCTAAGAATTTTCTAAAATTAACTTTCGGATGGTGAATTCCCTCTGTGGCTTTCCGGATGTCTTCCGGTGTCCACGGTCTATATACTAGAAGAGTTGGGTCCTGTCCTGCCTGTCCTGCCTGTGGATTTGGTACTTCTATGAGTGGACATATCTCTTCTTCACTCATAGCTTGTAAATTTTTATTTATTTCATACAATTCAATATCCCCTCTTAAGTTGCGTGTTTGAGACCTAGTCTCGATAGGATCTCTGACAAATGATTTTGGTTTTGCAGGAACAGCTGGATATAGCGGAGGTGGATCAGCTTGTCCACTCGCTTCATATTCTGGTAAGGGAAGCGGAGGGGGCGGAGGGGCTGTTGCTATTACCAAGTTATTGTCTTCTTTATCTAAAAACATTGCTTTTGAATTTTTATTCTTTTGTTCCCTGCGGTTTGCTTCCTCTAGCCACCTGTGTGCCTGAGGAACTCCTAATTGACGTTGCTTTTTTATCTGACCTTTTGCGTCTGTTTAAAGTTGTTTGACAAGTTTGATAAGTGAAGGTTTATCTAAATTACCATCAAATTTGTATTTATTAACCCATTTTGTATAGTACCTAACATTGTCGGCACGCTGTAATTGCATATATTTCGCGTCTTCGGTTAAGGATGGATCTCGGGAACTTTTTGTGCACTTATTTCCCATGTTGTCTTAGCTTAGTTAGAAATTGTTACATAACCCTTTTTATCATGTGGTACCACGATTTACACTTCTTCACAGTTTATCTAGAATAACTGCCTACATATTCTGTTTCCCCTGATCTATGACAAGACAGCAACCTTTTTTGTCCCTGATCTGCACTTTACAGATCTTCATGACAAAAACAAAATACTGTAACAAGTCCCTGATCTAAAACAGAAAAAAGGTAAATTCCTCCTTACCTGAGCCACCATGATTGATCACACCGGAACTGTTGACTCGTCCTCCAATCGCGGATCAGAAACAGTGACTGGCCTCTTTGGAACGACAATTCAGTCGGAGGTCTTTTCAAAGCAGAAGAACTGATGTGGCTTCTTCCCTGTATGGTTTCATGCCACCGGGCCCATCTGACCTGAGCTAGAGTGAGAGATGTTTCCGGTCCGAAGGACCAATCTGTCAAAGGAAAAATATACTTAAAAAATGATCAATACACGGTAGGTTCAGGTTAAGGCACTTTTATCTTGCAGCAAGGAGACAAAAACGTGCTAATACAGAGTTTGTCTAACTAGAATCATGAAATACCAGCATTTTTATACATTTTCTAATAAGACATTGCCTACCAAGCTGACGTAGCAGATCACAAGTTTTAACATCATCATTACATAGCAGTTGTTTTCATACTTTTCTGCTTGTACTATCAATTTTTCTGAGAAACTTCCTAAGAAAAACAACGTGGCCTTGGCTACCACCGGTTAGATATATGCAATGTTACCATTCAAGGTACTACGGCTAATTTGAGCACAAAGCAAGTATAGATTGCAGTTCATTTCTTCAACAGTTCTTTGTCTATCTTTATCTCTTCCTTCTGCAGCTGTGCATGTTCTCATACCACGAACAGAGCTAATTGTTCAAAATCATAACATTATAGAATATAGCATTGTTTCATTCATTGCTTCCTGACCTAGCAGATAATCACCTGTTTTTCAAGTACATTTCCAAAAGGCATAAACATGAATTTCGCTGTGCTAGCAGTTACTAGGTCAGAGGGCATCTTGCAAGTTTCAGAAAGCACACTGCAGTTTCAAAAACATCTTTTAGTCTCATATAAAACTAAGCTGTATATAAAATAGAATGAAAAATGTGTTAACACTTTTAGCTTCTAATTAGCATTAAGCACACACATTAATACATATTTTTCTAACACTGTCAATGAGTGGGATGAGATGTTAAAAATTAGACCTTCCTTAATCTTTTCCTGTCCTGGCCCTCTGCACTCAATGGTCTCTGCTGGCTGCGTTTCACAGGGGTGGGGGGGTGGGGTGGGGGTGGAAGGGCATGCTGTGTGTGTCATGTGTCTTGCTTTGCTCCTCACTTCCATTGCCATAGCCTATGACCATAGCCTGTGAACAAATGTCATTCCTATGTGCTTTTCCTATCATAGCTGTATATCTCTATATATCTACGCACACACACACACACACACACACACACACACACACACACACACACACACACACACACACATATATATATATATATTTATATATATGTATAGATATATGTATTTATATACGTACATACATGTGTGTGTGTATATATATATATATATATATATATATATATATATATATATGTATATGTATGTCTGCAACTATATATATATATATATATATATATATATATATATATATTTATATATACATATATATATATATATATATATATATATATATATATATATATATATATATATATATATATATATATATATATATATATATATATATATATGTGTGTGTGTGTGTGTGTATATATATATATATATATATATATATATATATATCTTTATATATATATGTCTATATGTGTATATATATATGTGTGTGTGTGTGTGTGTGTGTATATATATATATATATATATATATATATATATATATATATATATATGTATATATAAATATATGTCTATACATATATATATATATATATATATATATGTATATACATCTGTGTGTCTGTAAACCAATAAATTCCCCACTCATACGCGCTTACACATGCGTAATGGTGTTTATATATGCTTTACCAGCATACTAGTGCCTTATTCATTATGACACCGACACTTCACTCCAGTTATCTTGTAATCGGTATTTAGCACGTTATGCAGTGGACAGATGTCACAATATGTTCATGTATGGAATACCGATGGTAATTGGAATGTGATACAGTGTGATTCATTGCGAGAATGTCTGTTCATTAGTGGGTTGTTCTAACGAATGCACTATTGCTGTGCCGCTTCATATGCATATATACCCATATACCCATGGCTCCTGGTTCTCCAACCACACCCCAATGCCTCCCTAACACTGCTATCATCCATTCTCCTGTCGGATTCATGGTGTATCAACACCACTGCACACTGGCCACACCCTACTCCTATAGAGCCATCCCATCAATATACTCACTCCACACTTCCACCGACCTCTCATACGTTTAGTCCAAGAACATTGTTGACATGAGCGACCAAAGGAATATGTTTTGCTATTACTGGGCTGACCCACATGGGACACGCAAGTGTTTATGGCAGGATTAGACTCTAGACTTTATTACATCTTTACTCCCGTTAACATGACACTGCAATTCATCAATATGTATGACTATGCGGTATCGCACACGTTCAACATGGGAGCCTAGTTATGTATGTGTTCAGTGTATTTCTTTTACAATTAGACTGGTTAAATACTTGTCATTGCTGTACCGGGCAAATCACAGGAAGGATTCCATATGTGGGGATGCCCTCACACTGGATTATCGTCAGCACAGCACTGACTTTGGACACTGTACTCGCCTCTGCTTTCTAGCAGTTTCATCCCGTCCCTCTTCTGCACAGCCTATTATTCCATCTACTGTCGATGTTTGTATGTGCACATTCCTATTATTTATGTCAACAAATGGAATGCATGTGTTACAGAGAATGTACTTCAACATATTGTTGTCTGCATGTGTGTATGCATATATACCTATTATGAACTAGATGACCTCCACGGGGCAGTCCATTAAAACTGGGCCATCCAGCCCTGGCACGCCTGGATCCATAATTTCATACCCATAGTTCCTCCACCCCACCCATGTTGAATTTACACACGTACCAGTCATTATCCACTTGTTATCGCAGCCATGACAAATTTTACACATTGCCCTCTCCAGACCGTTTGGGGCCCTACACATATTTTGTCCCGCCTCGTGTATTCACAGGCTCTCCCGTCATGTTATATTTGCACATACATGCCTTTCCTGGGGTTATGGATTACGGCCCTTTACGCTTGATAATTTTTGGTGGCCCCAGCATGGACTACATTCCGTCTGTGTGCAAAGTAGACTTAGCAATTTAACGATGTTACTCCCACTGGTAAAATCCTACCTGTGGTGTGAGTAGTGGTGCTCTGCTCACTCTTGGGCAGCTTTTTATGACATACGCTGAAAGCACTATATAATACCATATTTGCTCTTGATTCCCTTCACATCCCTTGTGTATGCTTTATTGTTACGATGTTCATTCTTCATATATATATATATATATATATATATATATATATATATATATATATATATAAATTATATATTTAATGTATGTAGATATATATCTACACACACACACACATATATGTGTGTGTGTGTGTGTGTGTGTGTGTGTGTGTGTGTGTGCATGTATGTGTATATATATATATATATATATATATATATATATATATATATATATATATATATATATATATTAATTTATATATAAGTATATATATTAAATCTGTACATACATATATACATTTCCTATGCTGGGTGCTGCTTACACCCGCGCAGGTGCACTCACCTATGCTTACTGTGCATTACATATGTTTACTGCTGCTTATTTGTGCTTACTTGTGCCTTATTCATTATGACAGTACCACTTTGATTGATGGGATCTGGTTAATAGTCCCATGCGTTACACACATTCACTTTTACATGTCTTAATGTCGGCTTTACAGCGACATTCATTCCACAAGAAAAATTATATGTGCTATAGTCGAACTAGAACCGTGAATGCCTGCTCTTTAGGCGGATGCTCTAACCACTACACTATTGGTGTTCTGCTTCATTTGTATGTATACCCATTATTCATAGTTACCCGAAGACATGCTTCAACACTTCACTTACACAGCAGGCATTAATTTTCCTGTTTGGAAAACCGCACTACTACACATGCGCCATTCCCTACTGCTCTGGACCCATGCCGCATGTTGACTCACTCAGAGTATATTCAGACCTCCAAAGCCTATAGTCCGGGCACATATGTGTGTTTGATTGTCAGGGTGTTCATGTGTTCATCTGGGTTTAGGCTTGTCCGACTGGGGACTGAGACTGCCCTGTACTATGTCTGAAAGTCTGATTCAGCTTGTGGACAAGGTTACTCCCACTGTTAGCATCCTACCTGTGCTTAGAGATGCAGGGATTTTGGTCACCTCTGGCCAGCTTGATATGTCAGCATTAGATAATATGGGTGTTCCGCTGCTATTTTCCTTTGCATTCATTATGAATGCTTTCTTGTTCCCATGTTTGTTCTGTATATATATATATATATATATATATATATATATATATATATATATAGTTGCCACCTTTTCAAATGGCCAAAGTGGGACATATTTGGTACAAACGTCAAGATTTTGCAGGCCGACACATACCCACAGCCAGTACAAAGGACAGAACCTCACTTTTATGCCTAATTGACAGCTTATTCTTGTAGCATTTTAATTGCTTATTCAGTTTCTTATGACATTTAGGTGTTTCAGATACAGAGTAACTGTTTTATGCAACTATTACATAAATATAGGACATATTTTTGTCATTAAATCTCAGGACATTTGCCATTTTACACTAATTGTACAGGACACAACTGCTCAAAGAGGGACTGTCCCTCGCAAAATGGGACAGGTGGTTACCCTATATATGTATATGTATATATATATATATATATATATATATGTGTGTGTGTGTGTGTGTGTGTGTATGTACGCATGCATGCATATCTATATGATTTAATTACTTTGATCATACTGTTGAATGACTGTGCTTTCTGCTATGTTTGTGATAACATCAACGTTAGGTATAACTGCCATGGCTTAGTAGTAAATCACATTGATTGTGATGTGTACGGTCCTGGCGTCGGGCCTGGCCAATGTGGTATATTGTGTTGCTGGGTGAAACAAGGGCCATTGGACAAAGGGTGAGTACAACACTTTTCAGCTGCGGTTTTCCATTTAACCGCCGATTCATGTCACGCAAAATCCTTCTCCATTCTTACTGTGATACATCACCCCAGTTCACATTTCATTGGTATTATATCCTTATACAGCATAAAATTAGCAAGATATGCTCGTATATGGGTTACTAATCATAATTGGTGTGTGCTGCAGTCAAACCGGCAACGTCTGCTCGATAGTCTGATGCTCTAACCACTACACTATTGGTGTTGTGCTTCATTTATATGTATACCCATGGTTCATAGTTACCCGAACACACGCCTCGACACTTCACTAATACAGCAGGCATCCATTTTCCTGTTTGGAAAACCGCACTACCACACATGCACCATTCCCTACTGCTCTGGACCCATGCTGCATGTTGACTCACTCAAAGTATATTCAGACCTCCAAAGCCTATAGTCCTGGCACATACGTGTATTTGATTGTCAGGGTGTTCATGTGGTCATCTGGGTTTAGGCCTGTCCGACTGGGGACCAGAACTGCCCTGTACCTAGTTGAAAGTCAGACTTAGCATGGGGACATAGTTAGTTCCACTTTTAGCGTCCTACCTGTGGTTGGGGATGCAGAGGTATGCTCACCTCTGGCCAACCTGATATAACAGTGCTAAATATTACGGAGGGTTCCACTGCTGTTTCCATTTACATTCATTATGACTGCTATATTGTGACCATGTTCATTCTTCATATCTATATCTATATATATATATATATATATATATATATATATATATATGTATCTGTCTGTACATACACATGCATATACACCTACATGCTTATTTACATTTCCCATACGGTTGAATTACCGCCACTTACATTCACGCATACTCACTTGCATACCCGCTTATGTCTAGGGTTGCCATCTTTTCAAATGGCCAAAATGGAGCATTTTTGGGACACATATTAGATTTTACAGGCCGACACATACCCACAGTCAGTACAAAGGATAGAACATTACTTTTTGCTGAAATTAAAGCTTATTCTTGAAGCAGTTTAGTTGCTTATTCTGTTTTTTGTAACATTTAGGTATTTTACATACAGAAATAACTATTTTATGCAACTGTTACATGAAATACGGGACATAATTATTTCCTACAATCTCAGGACATTTGCCATTTTATTATTTTTGGTCAGGACACAACTGCCCAAAAAGGGACTGTCCCTCGCAAAGTGAGATTGGTGGTAACCCTACTTACGTCTGATTAAAGCACCTTAATCACCCTATATCCAATTGCCACTATTGTGGCCATCATATAAAATTAGCCCTTGCATGGCTTGGACCGGGGAACAGGAACACCATAGTCACTAGTTTTACCACTAAACCATCCGTGATACATTCTCTATGGATGGTAATTAGGATATATGACTTTACTACAGCCATTCCACAGTACTGGCAACAAATGTGACAGTCGGGTGGTGTACATATGTTTAGTACATGTTACTATTCATATGTTTCTGAGACGTATATGTATACATTTGCAAGTATACATATTTATGAACTGGACACATACTTGACAACTACTTATATGCATGTATGTGTGATGTGTAGCTATGCGAATGTGAAAGGTATATATTCCCGATAATGCACGTGGGGAGATGTGCATCACGGTCAGGTGTTTAATCCCGGGTCGTAGGTTCTGCAGGACAGGCTGGAGGCTGTGCAGGGTTGTGGACAACTACTGCTCATACAACTTGTGTCCAGATGTCTACGGGACTGGACATTGTGTCGTGACACCAAGTCTAATGTTTAGAACAGATACTTATCCCATGAGGGATATCCAAAAATTGTGGGCACCAACGACCTCGATTCTTTTGGCTTTACGAAAATGAGGTAGGGTTATACATGCAAGGGATAAATAGTTTGCAATCCTGAGACTGCCTAGGGTGAAACTGCCTCCTAGATATGAGTAGGGGTCACTATGTGCAGATATGGCTGCGCCAAGCTAGCAGCCCGAGTATGGGTGGTTTTGGTGGACGTTCAGGAAGGGGGGGGGTGTGCTGTGGAAGGGATGATGAGTATTCAATTATGTATCCAGGTGTGTTGGGGTTGGATGGCTCAGTTCAGGCCAGACCATTATGTGGGTGTAAGCCGGTAACATTTCTGTACGTGTGTATCGCACATTTTAATGTTCATATGTTTGTGGGATTGTGTTCTACAGTATGGCCTGTCAGGTTGTATTGTGGATGTGAATGTTTGTTCTTTGGTTTTCTTTCTGATTCACCCACTGCTCCCTCGTACACCTCCAGTTCACCTATTTTGCATCCGACCCAGTCTCCCCTTGCAGAATTATTACATTACCCGTCACCCCCACCCCCATATTATTTTATTTATTTATTTATTTATTTTATTTTACATTTGTTGACTGGGCTAGTCCAGCTGGATATATGTCCATTTTCAGTGGAGGCCCGGGGAGAAAAGCTCCACAAATTACAACAACATAAAAGGTCAAGACAAAGACAATAACAATATAATTTGGTACATAAGTTTTAACAATTATAGTACAAGCCTAAGATTATATATTTTATATTTCAGTAGGAAAAAGGAAAAATTTATCTAAGAATAGATGAATAAGACTAATTCATTTGTATTAGAAATGGTGTAGTACAAATCTTTATAACATATTACAAAATTAGATACACCTAGTAATTTATGATAAGAGATACTAAGGTCTCACAAAAACCTAAGAAAGAAAAACACTAGAGATCAATAGATAGAGTATAGAAGAACAGCAAACAAGGATGGATTTCTAGTGTTATTTAACACATAGGTTGTGATTCTATATGAAGGTGTTTGATCATTCCACAGTATATACTTATTTACATGAGAAAAAATCCTAAGGAAGGTTAAGCTCACAAAAATTAGTGAGACAACACAAGATCATGATCATGGGAGGCTAGGAATTGTGGGAGTCTAGTTAATAGTTAGTTACTTAGTCTGGGTTAACACAGGGGCATAGCCAGTGTGATTTGAGGTAGGGTTTAAGCTTGCTTTTAAATAAGCTGACAGAGGATATTGAGGTTAGCTGGCTTGGGAGGATGTTCCAGGCTTTACCTACTGTATTGGAGAACAAGGTGTCACCAGCTAAGTTGTTGGATTTTGATATTTGTACAAGTAGGTTATTAGCTGAGCGTAAGGTCTTGAGGTTATTATAGGGGATGACTAGGGATGTAAGTATGGGTGTATTTTGAGGTAAATACAGGATCCTATGGGCTACTATTAATTGATTGAAAAGTATTAAATTTGGCAGCTCTAACCATCCTAACTGATTCAGATTGATACAGTGATGAGTTCTATAGGAGGACCCAGCTGCAAATCTGGCAATATTGTTGTAGGAGGATGTAAGTTTACTCATATTACTTCTACATATTTTGGTATAGATAGGGGAGGCATAGAGCAAGGTAGAGATGAGGTGGGTACGAGCAATAGTAACCCTGGCTGGAGGTGTAAGAAAGGGTTTTATTCTATAGAGGGAACCTAGTTTCTTGTTTACTGTTTTTATGGTGTTATTAATGTGAGGTTCAAAGGACAAGTTGTTATCTATTAGTACCCCGAGTAGTTTGATGGTTGGTTCAGGAGGTATTATAGTTCCATCATTTGAAGTAATAGTAAAGTTAAGTGGGGAGGTTCTGCGGGTGGGGGTAAATAGTAGCATTTTTGTTTTTTTGGGGTTAAGGATAAGACGTCTTTGTAGGTGCCAGTTTTCAACTGTACTAAAGGTCATTTGGGTTAGTGACTGAAGTTCTGATTGAGAAGCAGCAGCGCATATGAGTGTGGAGTCGTCAGCATATTGGATACAGTCAGCTTGAGGAATTACAGAATGAAGGTCATTTGTAAAGATGGAGAAGAGTAATGGGCCTAATATAGATCCTTGCGGGACCCCTAGAGTGACTGGGATGTGGAAAGATAAAGTATTTTCCCATAGTACAGCCTGTTGCCTGTTATGTAGGTATGATTGGAACCACTGTATAGTATGGTTGTCCAATGACAGGTTTTTGAGTGTGTCTATAAGGAGGTGGTGATTCACCATGTCAAATGCTTTGGACAGGTCAATAAAAACAGCTGAGGATAGAGTATCAATATTACGATTACTGTTAGTATGGTTAGTGAAGGATAAGAGAGCAGAGGTGGTGCTATGAAATGGTTTAAAGCCATGTTGACAGGGTGCTAATAAATTGTGATCGAGTAGGTAGGTTAACAGTTGTATGTATATACTTTTCTCCATTATTTTTGCCAAAGGAGATAGAATAGCTATGGGCCTATAATTGGACAACTCTTTGGAGTTACCGCCCTTATGCAGGGGAATTATGTGAGAGACTTTCCAGATTAGGGGAATAGATCCTTCAGAAATAGTTCTGTTAATGAGGATGGATATGGGGTAGGCTATGACTTTAGCAGCTTTTTGCAGGTATTCTGCAGGTAATTTATCAGCAGAGAGAGTAGTGGGTTTAAGTTTCTGTATGAGGCTACAGATAAGTGAAGTGGGCACTGGCTGAAAATGAAATTGATGAGAATTATTGGTAAAGGTTGTGGCAGAGCCATATTACACACACACCATCCATCCCTTCTCTGGTTGATGGCCCATAGCACAGTCAACAGAACACATTGCATACACTACATATCTCTGGTACCAATATGGTTGTGAGGACGACCCTAGCATTTTTGATCTTCCACATGCTGTACTTCATGCACATAGGTACATGCAAATACTTATCTTTTATGATATAGTAGGTAGACCTGGGTAATACCCATTCATCTTTGGGCCATCCAGACAAGGACGATTTGGACCATGAATGGGCAGATACTGAGCGAATGCTCTGACCATTGATAGGGTTGCCACCTTTTCATATGACCAAAATGGGACATTTTCAGGACACACATCAGACGTTACATGCCAACACATACCCATGGTCAGTACAAAGGATAGTACTTTAGTTTTATGCCTAAATGAAAGCTTATTGTTGTAGCAGTTTAGTTGCTTATTCTGTTTCTTGTAACATTTTGGTATTTTACATACAGAAATAAGTATTGTATGAAACTATTACATAAAATATGGGACAAAATTATGTCCTACAATTGCAGTACATTTAACATTTATAATGGTTTTGGTATGGACACAACTGCCCAGAAAGGGACTGCCCCTCACAATGTGGGACAGGTGGTAACCCTAACCATTGGGCCAGGCTTAGCAAATGGCAGCGGCATGCTAACATGCTGCAATTCACTTTCACTTGGTATAACAATCAACACTACAATGGAATACCGGCACAGGGTTTTAAATGTCATTTATTCGAGGGACGGTGACTCAATATTCAGCTACCTGTCTTTGTGTTTACTTTTTATTTTGGTGTTCGCAAAACTGTCTTGTATGCTTTGCATACATTTCAGTATCCAATGACACTGACAGGAGTGATTATTATTAGAGGCAGGCTCTACTAGTCAGCATTTTAGGTCGGCTCTGCAGATAACATGTTCTCGCCTCCGTGCAGCGCTTAGACATGCCCCCTGCACTTGCACATGTTTCCTATGCATGTGGACGTTGCGGCAGCACGCCTTCATTAATATGCATGTGGTGCTGCTGCGCCATCTCTATGCCACATGGTCGGTGCAAGGCTAACGCCGTCCTTGTGCCGAGCTTCATGAATCCCAGGGTATATTATCTAGTCATCTCTGTTTCAAGCAGTGTACTCAGTGTGTTTAATGTCATCTCTATAAAGCACATTTTATGAATACTTTATATATTGAAAACATTCTTTTTCAACCTGTTATAGCTGTCTAAATATTGGAATTATGTATGTACAGGTTCACAATGTATGAGCTGAGCCTGAATTTTTTTACTTAGGTAATATGTCATTCTTCTGTATTAGGCTTTGTAATAATTTATTTAACTATAACCATATTATGTTATGTCAATGTGGAGCTTTTTTCCCCAGGTCTCTGCTGAAAATGGGGTATTGTCCCAGTCAGACTTTCCAAGTAAACAATTGTCAAATACATAAATAAATAAATAAATAAATAAATAAATAAATAAATAAATAAATAAATAAAAGTGTGTGTGTGTGACCTTGTGTCATATTCCCCCTGCACCATCATAACAGTTTTGTCATGTTTATGGTTTTGGAAATGAGTATGCATATGTGAACATATAAGTACGTGTGTGCATTTATGTCTACCTTGTGATAGACCTAGCTTGTCAGGAGCAGTCAGTATATGTAGGTAGCTGTGGGTGCACACAGATTGGTGGGGGGGGGGCACATATATAAAATAAGACAGAAAATGCATTGCAGGGTCTCAACAACCTCAGATCTTCTGGGTGCCTGGCCATCCCTACAGCCTCAACTGTATAAAGGGATTTAGAGGGTCTTCTTGCTTAAGCTCTGTCCTGGACCTACCTAGTCTTAAACTAGCTCAGATCTCTGCATAGCTATAGCTTATGTGGGGGTGGGGACACTATTATTATTGTCAATATTATGATAATTTATTTTAACTTTCCTCACAATCAGACATCAGACGTTTGCACAGAAGGTTGCTAAGGCTTGCTTAGAGGCAGTTGGTGTACTGTTTAGGTATAAAAAGTTGGAATTCATTACTGTGATCATTATTTTTCACATTCTCACAATCAAATATCAGATGTAGACAGATGGTTAACTTTTGGGGTAGGGATAAAGAGGCACACTGTGTATACATGTCTCATAGCATCAAATTGAAATAATTTACCTTGGCCATTTTTGTTCACTTTTGTTCCAGTCTGACAACAGAGGGGTACACACAAAATGGCTATCTTTTGGCAGTGGGGGGGGGGGGTAGAAACATGCTGTCTGTCTTGACGACAAAAACTATTTGAATAATATGAATATAGCCATTTATTTTTTTTTACATTCATCTCAGTCTAATACCAGAAGTATGCATAGAAGACATCTTATCATTTTAGGGAGCATCAGTTAGATATAAATTTGACCAGAAGACAAGTCTCATTTTTTGCCTTTTTTTGATAAGTTTCTGCATATGCTGATCAAATTCGCTCAGCACTGCTTCTTACTCTTTACATTATAATAGGTTAAATGTAGTTGATTTGGTGGTTCCGTTGTATTTTTTTTTGGAAGAGGAGTGGTTCTTGTTATATTTAAGGCCAGATTCTAAATGCTGTGGTCCTCCCCCAAATGTTGTAAGCTCCAATGTACTAGTTACACAAAATACTAAGAAGAGGCAGTGGGATTCCAAAATATTCTTTGTTAATAATTCCTTTTGCCTATTCCTGGTATAAACAGAAGGCTGCTGCTCCCAACATGTAACCCAGAGTTACCTCAAAGTCTGTCATAACTACAGTGCTACATGCATGTCAGTAGTAGTACTGTATTCCTTACAGCAAAAATACTATAATGACTGCAGTACTTATGTCCGGGAAAACACATGATAACACACCGTGCTTAACCAGTTTACCATCATTAGGAAACTATTTTCTGGGAAAATATGTTTTCTGATATTGAGTAGGTTGGCATCACACTGGACACTACCATGCATGCAATTTAGTTTTAAGTTGATCTACTTGGATCATTGATCAACTTCTCAAACACAAAAACACACTGTTTATGATTGGCTACCTCATCATAATTCTGTATATATATATATATATATATATATATATATATATATGTATATATATATATATATATATATATATATATATATATATATATATATATATACACACACACACCCACACACACACACACACACACACACACACACACACACACACACACACACACACACACACACGTATAAGTATATGCATATCTATGTGTTTGTGTCTGTATGTATACAGTACTATGATATATATATGATTATCTATATAACTGTATATATATATATATATATATATATATATATATATATATATATATATATATATAGATATATAGTGTATAGGATTATGATATATATGATTATCTGGTTATATATCTATATCTGTCTAGCACTATGGCAAGCTATCTGTTTATATATATATATCTATATCTATCTATAGTTATCTATCTATCTATCTATCTATCTATCTATCTATCTATCTATCTATCTATCTATCTATCTATCTAATCTTTCTATCTCTCTCTCTCTCTCTCTCTCTCTCTCTATGTATGGTTTCCTATCAGTAACCTGACATGCAGGCAGTCAAATCCACCTGTGTGATTCCTACATTTTGATTGCCAGAATGTCAAAGTCTGACATTACCAAACATCCAAACTTGTCCCCCCCCTTCTGGACCCATGATAATGCTTGTTCCTAGCTCCAGAGAGGTAGGGAGTGCCTGAGTTTGGTGTTTCATTGGTATGTCAGTATTCACTGTTCCGACTTTTGCTGAATGGGTTTGGGCATTGTTAGACTCTGCTGTTTGTGTATCACTTTACTTCTAGGAAACCTATACATATACGTATACATATGCATATACATTTACATATATCTCTGGAATGGAATGTAAAATCATCTGTCTCTTTGGTGTTTTCTCAAAACCAGCTTTTTCAGTGAAAAACAACAGTTGGGGACCGACTTCAACAAAAATAAAGGATTTTGACAGTTTTTAGAATGCAAAACTCTTTATAGTCTATGCACAACAAAAAGTCTATTGTAATAGCCTGGTATTCACTAAAGGCATAGAAGCAGTATTTTTGGCATTTGAGAGTGCCTCCAGAACTTGGTCTTGTTAGCGGAGATTATATGGTTTCTTGATATTTCTTCTGAGATTAACAGACCATTGGTGTCATGGTGCTTAACCTTTCTTGCAGAGAAGTATAATGCTGTAAGACCATTCTAAAGAGAGTCTCCCCCACTTCCCATGTCTCCTTATTAATATCTAATAGCCCTCTTGGTTGTCTCTCATAGAGGAATTCAAAGGGTGTGGGCCAAATAGAAGCTTGGGAAACTTCACGAATGTCAGCAAGAGATATTGCAATAATTGGCCCCAGGTTTTCCCATCCTGTTCTGTCACTTTCCTTAACATGGACTTTAGCATCCCATTAAACAATTCCAGTCGGCCAACAGTTTGCAGATGGTACAGAGAAGTTATGAGTCACTTTAATTTAAAGGTTTGACATAGCTGATACATAATTTTTTACATAAAAGTGAGTTCTGGTGTCTGTAAGGATATACTTTGGTATGCCTGCTCTAGAGAGTAGCAAGGCCAACTTCTCATTATTGCCTTAGTAATCAGCTGTAACTAAAATATACTGCTTGCTATCTGTTACTGGACTTAATTAAAACACCCACAATGTCCATGACAATCCTCCAAAGGGCATGTATATTATGGAAATAAATATTCTTGGACTTTTAAGCCAATACTGGTGATATCCTTTTACCCCCAAGAACACACTTAAACGCCAAAATTTAATGAGTAAAGCTTCCGGGCTCACCACCTTTCATCAGTGTACTGATGAAGGGCGGTGAGCCTGAAAGCTTTACTCATTAAATTTTGGCATTTAAGTGTGTTCTTGGAGATATTTTTGCAGTTTCATCAAGAGTTTAACTATAGATATCCTTTTACCCTCAGGTATCATATGCAAAAGGGTTTTGTCACTCATGTGATGTGTGGTCAACTGAATCTGGCTAGATCTAGGACTTTATTTTTTTCCATACTCAGATGTCCTCCTAAGACATGGATATGGCCCCAGTTTCATTGGTAGCTTTCTAAAGAGCTTAGGTATTAGCAGGTGGTGCACTATTTCTACCATTTCCTTTGTCAGTTTATAGTAAATCATTTTGAAACTCGTAATAGAGGCATTGTAGAAAGCAGATATGGTGGAGTCTTCCCCTACCATCGGAATATATAAAACAGCAAGCAGTGCTACAAAAAGGACTGATGTCATGGGTTAGAGAATGAAAGAGGTGGAGGATTCCACTATGGCCATTTACAGAGAATGAGTGCAACTGTTCCCAGAACTGATTAGTTTAAAGAGATAGAGAGAGAGTGTGAGAGAGCGAGAGAGAGAGAGCAACAGCCAAAACTGATGCAAACAGCCACAGTGTGGAGAAGAGATTGATACTGGGCAAAGTTCAGTGAATAAGAAATAAAGATTTATACAAAAGGTATGAAGGAAAAGGAGGTGTGAGGGGGTAAGGTAATGGCTGCTGTCATAGATATTCATTTGAAGGGGATGGATACTTGCCTTGATCATCAAAGTGAGGAAGTGGACATAGAAATGTGAAAGGTGGGCCAACAAATATATTGCCTCACTTTAGAGAGAGTGGAAATAATATTGGGAATTGGCGTGGAGTGGAAACTCCCAGGAGGAAAGAACTAAGAGGTGACTTAAGGGATAGATGCCTCAGTACAGCTGCAGTGAGTAGAAAACAGCTATGGAAGATGAAGAAAGCTCACAAGGGGGTGAACTACATGTCAGCAATTCACCTCGCTTATAGAAAAGAGGTCTACAGAATGATGTGTATCAAGAGGGAAGATTGAAAGCAGAAAAATCGCAGGCTTGATTACAAAGTGGGTTCACAGGGAGCTGTCAAGGCAAAGTGGAGGGCTCAAAGACTGTTACACTGGGGATAAATGTAAGTAAAAAGGGGCTAGAGGCTTGGGGGGTTTACTTGCAACTGCATTCTAATTTCTTTGTTTTGTGCAGTCTCTTTGAATCTTTTTCTGCCATAGGAATGGGTACATATGATGAACAGAGAGTGAGATGAAGTCTGGCATAATTAAATGAAAAGACAAAGTGGGGTCAATTCAGGAGGAGGACAAGAGATTCATGAGATTAGTAATGTAAGGATTATAAGTTTGTTCTCAGTTTACAAGAGTCACATGGGAAAGGTGTACTAAAGTGACTTTGGCCCAAAAGGACACACACACACACACACACACACACACACACACACACACACACACACACACACACACACACATACACGCAAGCAAACAAATAAACATACTAACTTTGATTTAATTTGGTGTGTGAGTATAATGCAATGCCGACTTTGTGAAGAAAGAGCTCAATTCATTGGCAAAAACATATGTGAAAGGTAGCCAAAATAGTCACAATAACCAGTTTTTTCCTTTTTGGTTTTGATGTACTGAATTCTTATTAGAAAACTAAATGTTTACTTCTCATTCTCTGTCTTAATATGCTCATGAAGTAGTTGGAAACATAGTTCTGCATTAGAACAAAATGTACTTAAAGAGTGAAAAATGTATAACTATCAATATGTTTCACCCAGAGAGAGAGAGAGATAGAGGGAAGAGGGGAATGACTGAGATTATGTAAAAGCTTGAGATTTGAAAGGGGACTGCAGAACTGTAGTGGCAGATTAAAGGTTAATTCAAATATAGCAATATCAATGGGTGGACTGCTGCACCGCTAGCCACCCAGCAGTGTAATACCTGTCTCTAGATGATGGCCACTGGTGAAGTGACACACTGACCCCATGTGCAAAAAATTGGAAAAGAAGGGTTGTGGATGGATGGGATTAGAATGGAAGGAAATGTGGATCATTTTTTTTTTTTTTTTGCTCTGTGATCTCATATTCATATAAAATCCTTTTGGCATAACTACAGAGGGACAGAGATAGAGAGAGAATGGAACTTAGTTACAAAGTAGTAGTAACTTAAAGAAGGAGATCTGTAGGAACAGGAACGAGATGGAGCCAGAAACATAAAGCTGGGGGGATGTAATTAGATCAAGGTCCATATAAGTAGGTTAAATCTGGAGGGGTCAAGAAAAAAGTCCCCTCTTGTGTCAATGGCCACTGAAGACATCTGCTGCTGGCTGTGGAATATAGGTGGGCTGATTCCCCCTACAATGACCTGTTACACCCAATTCCAGTTTAAGAATATGGAAGGACAAATCAAAAGGGGTGGGGAAACAAGTTATGTGGGGCTACATGGAATGTGGGATGAGTTAACAAACCTATAATGAGAGAGCAAATATTGGTGAAGCTAATAAAGTGGGATATGTTTGTTATATTAATGCAGGATGTTAAACTGAAAGCAAGAGAAGTTAAGAAAACACAGAAAAGGAATTAAAAGTGGTTAGAGGTATCCAGTGAGGGTGGGGATGTAAGAATGCTGATCAAGGCAGGATTAGGTTGGGAAGCTTCTTGGATTTGTAAGGATTAGCTAGAATAATGGGTGGTAATTAGAGTGATTGTGGAGTGATGACAACATATTTTGCAGGAGTGTGCAAATGAAGTTGAGATGTTGAAACAGGAAGGAGATGTAATGATAGTTGGAGGAGATTTTAACATGGTTCTAAAGTCAGAGTAGGATGGATTATTTGGGAAAGAAGAATTCCATTGCGGCAGTAAGAAGGAACTAGTGAGAATTATGCAGGAGTTGGAAGTAGTGGATGTTTGGAGGAATAAAAAGGGTAAGGATCCAATTTTCACATTCTTGTGAGATAAATTTAGGAAGGATTGCCAAACGGACAGCATGCTGTTGGCGAAGGCAAGTTTGGTTAAGACAAAAAGAATAGTAATTTGGGATATGGTGGAGTTAGATCATACTGTGATCATAGTGGATTGTGGGAGAAAAGCAGAGTAGAAAATGGTAGGACATAAAGAAATCAGGATGGCTTAAGGAAATTTTCAATCCGGTAGTAAGGGAAGATCAGTAAGAGCTATGTGGATGAGGGTAGAAGGCATGTGACAGTATTCAAGTGGCATAAGGGAAGAGAACTGGGGTGCACTGGTATGCTAAGGAGAAAAAGGAAGGATAAAGTGAGGGAGAGGGAATAGGAATTACAAATACTACAGTACAGAATGGGAGGCTGCATGATTAGGAAATAAACTAAGGATATATGAGAAGATGAATCGGACTTGCCTAGAAATAGTAAGGTCTTGCTGGGTATAATTATGATGGCTGCCAAAAAAGCAATCACTAGAAAATGGAAATCAAGTCTAAACCAACTTTACTAGAAGTAGTAAAGATAGCAACGGAGATAAAACAACTGGAACTGGGATGTTTAGAAAAGGGTAGGAGCAAATTACATAGAAAAAATGGATATCGTGGGATCAATACATGCAGAGGAGGAATGAGGTTTAAAAGAAGGCAGGATTTGAATGAGCTATGTAATGTTTGACTGACAATGACTGGATTTATTATAAGTGATGTATAATGTTTGCAGCTATGGTTGTGTCAGCAGAATTTGTAATGTATGATGTTTGCAACTGAGATTGTATCTGTATGGTTTATTTTCATTTATATAAATGTAAGATTACCTATGTCATACATAATAACTTAATAAAGATGTTTCTTGTTTAATAAAAGGATATATGAGATGAAAGAATGACTCAAGTATTTATCAGAATTGGATAGAAAATTCACAAGACAGTAGATGAAGTGTTTATGAAAATGACAATTTTGAAAATAAAGGATCAGTACCAGAGAACCATTAGGGTCAGACGAGGACAGCATGTAACAAACTACAAAAACTTTTTGTTAGTTATCAGAGAGTTCTATAATGTTCTGTATAAAAATGTGGGACTAGACTGGGTGCATTTTTGGGAGAGGGAAGGGATGCAGGGTTTTGGAGGAAGCGTGAGTTAGGTTGCATAAAAGAGTAGAATTAAGAGAGGGCTTACCTGCTACTGGACACCTGAAGTGGGGAAAGACAGGTAGTTCTGATGGTTACCCTGCTGTTTTTTATAAATCAGTTGACGTTGAAATAGTAGAGTCATTGGTAAGACTGTTCAGAAGTGTGCTGAAAGAGCATATTGTCAAAATCCATAACTTTGGCAACTGTTACAGTATTTCAAAAGGTAATGTGGATCTTGAGGATCTAAGAAATTGTAGCCCCATCTCATTATGCAGAGAAGGTTCAAAAATCTTTACTAGAGTATTAACTGCAAGAAAAGAAAAAGTGCTACTGCAAGTACCAGACTATAAAAAGGTCGGTTTTGTAAGAGGTAGTGCTTCCAGTGTCCACATGCAACTTATCTTAGATTTTATGGAATGATCTCATTGGGAGAAGAAGGGAAAGAAGGGACACATGGGCATAATGAAAGCCTTTGGTATGGTAAACTGGTTTACAAGGATTGCTGTAGGGCAGGTGGTAGAGGAATGAATGTGAATATAAGGGTTTAAGGGGTCTACATTACATATCTGAACATTTAAATGTTTGAATCGCTAAAGATCGACCTTTAGTGATCGAACATTCAAATGTTCGAATATATAAGAAAACAATAAAAAAAAAGAAAAAATAAAGGGTTTAAGCAGGGGGGCAAGCCTCCCTGCACCCCTCACACCCCCACTACTTAAATATGCCAACTCCGAGATTGCACTTCAGTGCACTACAGTGTGGAAATGGGAAACTTCCCATTCCCTACACTGTAGCGCAATCTTGAGTTGGTATATTTAAGTAGCAGGGGGGGTGGGGGGTGTAGGGTGGCTTGACCCCCTACTTAGACCCTTTAGTTTTTTTTTTCCTTTTTTTTTTTTTTTATTTATTTATTTTTTATTCATATTTGAACATTTAAATGTTTGATCCCTAAAGGTCAATCTTTAGAGATTCGAACATTTAAGCATTTGGATGTGTAATATAGACCCAGGTTTAAGGCACTTTATAATTCATATACTTTGCTTTTGGTGAGGATAATGCTGAATTGCATGGTTATGGAGCAAGTGAAGTTAGGCACAGAGACTATACAAGAGAACCATCTGTCTCTTTTAGTATTTATTATACTGTTAGAGATGTTAGCACAGAAGATATGTTGTTTCTGGCAGAATATGGTAATGAAGGATAGGTCATGAACAAAATGAAGTTAGGAAGAGAGACTTGATAGGGGTGCCCTCTTTCCCCCTATATGGTAAGAAAGTGGAAGAAAGCTACATATTTTATTTGTTTGAGATGGAAAGGAAGACTGCTTGGTGAAGTTTGGATGAGTAAGCTGAGCTGCAGTTTATGGCCAGATGGGCTAAAGGAGATATTGCAAAGGGTTGGAAGAGATCAGGAAGTGTGGGGCTTAGTAAAGGAGAAATATAAATCTGGATAAGGAAAATTGTGAGAAGCCTCACAGGATGGAAATGGTAAGGTAGTATGAAAGATAGATGGCAGCAGGGAGATAAAATGATGCAAAGAGAGAGAAGTAAGGTGGAAGAACATTAGATTTGTAAGAGAAGGGAACAGAATATAAAAGATAATTATAGTTGGGTAAAAAAAGAGCCTCTTTATTGACCATGCAAGCCTCAGCTGTCTGATGGCAATCAAAGAAAAATATTAACTGAGATTATGCAAATGTGATCAAACAGCAGTAGGTTAGTCACTTTCATTCCGTTGCTATATATACTAAAAAATCTAATTTATTGACTTCGTACATCTCAGATGTCTGATTATGCTCAAACAAAAATGATTAGCCAAAGTAATGCATTTCAACTTGTTTTTCACAAATTCACACCAGTGCTGCAAAAATAATTGAATTTAACTAGGCTCAAACAACAGAGGTCATTCAGTTTCTTCTAAAGATTTTCTCTGTATTCAACAATTGTAGCCACTTCATTGGCTATGTACAATTCATGTATCTGATTGTGGTCAAGTGAAAAAGGCCAACATAATTTATTTGAAATAATATTTAACTGTGATTTGATGATAGTAGTAGTCTATCACTTTTTTGTATACAGGCTGCCTATCTACCCATCAGATAGTGCCATTTATTGACTGTATACAAATGAGATGTCTCAGTGTAAAAAATAGTAGTTACAATAATAAATTTCAACTTGTTTTACTCAAATATATTTTTATCCTGCCAATCTGTATCAATGGTTATTTAACATTGATCAAATAGCAGCAAGGGTCAATCACTTACTTCTAAAAATACCACTGTATCTATCAATTATAGCTATATTATTTGTTGTTTACACCTCAGATGTTTGATTGTGACAATATTGGCCACAGTATCACATTTCACTCATTTCACATAAACGTATACTAACACTTTCAAACTATATCATTGACTGTTTGACTTAGTAACAGCTGTTGCAATCAAAATCTAATTTTAGTTCTTTTGGTCAGTCCGCAAAAAAAAAAAAAAAAAAAAAAAAAAAAATCAGTGATTACTTTATGTTATTAATTTTTTCTTATATGTTCATGGTTCATAGGTAGGCACTAGGCAATCAGTCTGCAAACCATTACAAATCTCGCCAAAATAAAACAATCATAATTCCTTCCAGCCTCAAAGAGTGGTAGACAACAATGACCAGGAGATAATTTGAAGCTGCCCATCCAACTATCTAGGTTAACCTTGAAAGTGGCAAGGGTGCTCCTCTGTTTGACATGCAGTAGGGGTTTGCTTCAGGATACATTGGGATATGGCTCTACTGCACACTGCCTTATTTATCTACTGACAAAGGTTAACATTTCTTTAACTGGGTATTTGAAGTAACATTTGATCTGTGAAGGTATATGAGGTCAAAGAGGGTTTGCTCTTTCATGACTTGAAAGGCTAGACACATGTCTCCATGGAGGAGTCTGCAAAAGATGAAGTAAAGAGATAGGACTGCAAGTCTTTCCTCATAACTAAGATTATTGCGGCCAATGATCATTTAGTTATGAATCTTTGAGATCTCTCAATATGAGTGATATGTTTAAACAAATAATGTATTGTATTCAATAATGGGTCTGATGAGATAGATGTAAAGGGGAATTCAGACATCTTTTGATTTAGTACAGATGACTTTGGACATTAACTGACCCAGAAAGAAAACTTTCTGAACTATTGCATAGACATGATGATGAAACAATAAGGAATTATCAACAAGAGTGCCTGGATCCCTTACAACTGTGTCTGATTGCAGGGATGTGTCAACTATATGGTACATGAACATGTTTTGTTTACAAAACTGAGCAATGCAGCATTTTTTTACATTAATTTAAGGCCATTGTCCTTGCACAAATTGTTAATATGGTCTAACCCACATTGGAGCATTTGTAAATCGGGAAGGTTGAATCACAGCACTCAGTTTAAAGTCCTCTGCAAACTTATACTACAACAGGCCATGAATGTTAGTCTGAAGCTCTGAGAAACAAATGCCAAAAAGAAGAGTGCCAAACACTGGACCCTACTTTACACCACTGGTAACCGTTTTACCTTCAGAAATGACACCCGCAACTATAGTTACATATGTTCTGTCATAAAACCAGGAAGCTATGCTTCCTACAACATAAGAATTTATATTCAGATTTACAAGTCTGTCAATAATGCCTGCATGAGAAATAGCATCAAAGCCTTGGCCATGTCCAGATATGTTGTGTGTACTGCATAACCACTATCCAAAGCTTTAGGTAGTTTTTTAAAGAGATTAATGAGATTATTTAGGCAGGGCCTTCACTTGATAAATCCAAATTAGTGGGATTCAAGGTTAATAGATTTTCAATGTCTAGATTAGGTTCCTCAGATAGGCCATATTTGACACTGATAGACAGGCAACCTGGTATATTATCAAGGCTAATGGGTGAGGTATTCATACCTTTTCGGAAGTCTGGCAGAACTTGTTCTATAGTATTATTTTGTCATCCAGATTATGTATATTACTAATAAGGCTGAACATTTTCATATAAATTAAATCAGCGTGGCCTTTTTCAGCTCCAGCCATAATTTAACATTATGCACTGTAGAATGTACCCTCCATTTTATCTCTGTCATTCTTGGCTTCCCTGTTTACACCATTATCTCTAGCTTTAGTCTGATAATAGAACATGCTTTCCACATGCTCTTGCCAATTTTGCATGCATTTTTAAACTTCAATCATCATTTATCTGGATAGATAAATGCTGCAATAGAATATCATGCAAAACACATACTGTAAATAATTTTTTTTCTTTATGTGATTACCAAGAGAATAGATTATTTATAGTATATTCTTATTGCAGCAATGACTATAAATGCATCTAATACATCTGTATTAAATGGAACACGTATTCAGAAATTGAAAACACTTCATGTTCTTTGACATTGTGCTTGTTTCTGCAGTGGTACAGTTTAGTGCAACTAGAAAGGTACAAGAGTCAAGAGCATTTATGTATTCCATATGAAATGCATTTCTTAACGACACTTCATTTGTGGAATTATACAACCATTAGGATGTTGTAGCACATGAAATGGACTCTCCTGCAATTTCAGGCAGAAACCATCAGAAAAATTGGATTGCATCTTATATACAAAATATTTCTGTTGATATGGACAAACCTATGCTCATACTGAAGTTACACATGTCCACCATCCACAAGCAGCAAATATAAGGGTTGGGCTGGGATTGGGTATATGCCACCTTTTATTGTTAACCCAAATACCCAGAACCTTTATTTTTGAATGGTGTGGCAATAACTGAAA